>NW_028289023.1:454642-606190 GCF_059628265.1 Tinamus guttatus
AATCTTTGCTCTGTAGAAAAAAAGTAACTTCAGTGGTGTAATTCTTAATACTGAATGAAAAGTTTATTTAAATATGGGAGAATTATCAGTTTACCTTAAAGTCATCTCTCTATGAGTTATTCTATAGTTATCTGGGCTTATGTCTGGACTCAATGTCAAAGATCTTTTCCAACCATAATGATTCTATGATTCTGTAATCCTGTGATCTCAGCTTGGGAGTGTGAATGGTGCTTATGTGTCTATTACTTTTAAACTGCTGATGGAGTATTTAAAAAGGAGCACATCAAAGTAAGTTAATGCATTAATTGAATTAAAAAAAAAAAAAACAAGTCAGTCTCTAAATTAAGGAAACTTATTAAACCTGGTAGATCTTTTGCATTAGAGAACTATTCTCTTTGTATTTTACAGGATTTTTCTGAAACGGAATTTTTTTCTTTGATTTAGCCTTGATTAAATGTTTCAGGGATAAAAATCCAATTATGCCTAAACTCAATGTGTTGAAAATACCCAGAAGAGAACTTAAATCTAATTGATGTATCAGAATTCATATTCAAAGCCAGGAATTACCTAACATATGTTTATAAAGCATTGTACCATGGTGTTCATTTCCTCACAGCTCTTTACTTCTTTTGAGATATTGGCCTCACAAATTTAAATCAAAACAACCACATCCAATATTTCAAATATAATGATTGCTTTTCAAGCTGTCTAAGGAGTGCATGCTATGTGCTTGATTAGCAGATCAGAATTTTCTAGCCTTCTTTCCTTGACTCCAATTAACTTGTTTTGCAACCTTGGGGAAAGTCATTGCACATTCTTCTTCATACCCCTGTAATACTGTGGAAGACGATGCTTGTGTAGAGTTAGTTTTTGAAAATGCATTGATGCCTTTGGATGAGACGGAAGAGGGAAGTACAACTGCTGCTAGTTGTCCAATCCCATTATAAAATGAAGACCTCCAACATAATGTTACTTTTTATGTTGCATGTGAACACACAAATTTCTTCCTCATTATTAGGGTGCAATGTAGTTGTGGCTAAACCATGGGTAAGGTATCATTTTGCATTTCAGAGGCCTTTCTAACCCTACAGACACCATCAATAAGAACCAGTGAGGCTGTAATGAGCTTGTGCTCTTTCTCTGTAAAGCAAGGACATATTTTGAGCTGTAGATCTTCTCATATGAGAGAATTTTTCTACCTTTTCCTTAAGAGCTGGAAGCTGAACTTCTTTCAAAGCTAAGAAGGATTTAGGACTACACCAGATAAGCTGGCATGTTTTATTGGCAGTACTCATTTGCTTTCTTCATGCTGTGCAAGCTGACACGAGTAGGTTGTAAAAAAAGACAATAACGCAATGAGAGATAGTTACAAAGAAGATTGGGGAAACTGTAACCATTTTATTTTTCCCTGAAATGTAATTTAGTTTTTCCAAACAACAGTGAAGTACAGGTCTTTAAGATGATAAAATGAGAGATATGTATGTCCCAGCTGGACATTTAACTGGACTGTGTATCTACCAACTGGCATAACACTGTGAAGATGCTGATATCTGTTGAAAATTTACCACAAAATTTAAATATATATAGTTTGCTCAAATAGTTGCAAAATGCTACTTTCTGATGGTTGTTTAGTTTGTATATAGGGTCAAATCTAAGGTAGGATTGAGCCATGTGGCTTGTGGATTAACTGTGCAATAGGGAAACACACAAATAGCTCTTCCTAGAGTCAACTGCCTAGCAAGACTTACCTGATACAGTGCAGCAGGAATCCAGCTGACCTTGTCTCAGGATCAATCCAAAGCTGACAGAAGTGGAGCTGCTTTTAAGGAGCACAGAGCTTGAGCTAGCAGCCAGGTGGGTCCTGCCGTGCCCCAGCACAGTGTCACCAGAGCCACCTCCACGGGTAGGGGGGCCGAAGGGGTGAAGGGCCTGTTCAGTTCTCATTATAGCATAGAAAAATTGAAAATTTGACTATTTAACTTGGTGGCGGTGTCAGTTTTTGCAAAGAGCTGTAGTATGAATAATATTAATAATAATTTGAACAATTACTTCTAATGTGTTTAACTAAAATTAGGTTAACTGAGGACAGATTCAGACTGTTAGAATTTGGAGTTACTGTTCCACCTGACCTCAGATCACTAGTCCATGATCCTTATTGCTATTAATATAGCTGCTTCCCTTGGTTCTGAAGCTGTAGTGCTAACATGTCAGATATCAAAGATAAACATTGGTGTTTACTGTGCTTAGCTTTGGGTTTATCAATGCTCTAAAAATGCAAAAAAGAGGATACCTGTGTAAAAGCAATGCACAGGAACTCCCTATTCATACGTTCTGGGGAATACATCCTCAAACTATCTGATAAATATCACATAAAAAACGAATAATCAGACCAAAATGCAATTTATTTAATTAAATATATTTACTAGTGTTCACTTCATTTGTACTCCTGCTAACTTCAGCCACTCAGTTTTCATTCTGGAATAACGTGAACAAACTTTTTAAATGAAGCAAGTACATTTAGAGACCCTTTCAATAATCTTAGCAGTGTAATGATTGTGACGTGTTCTCAGAGAGAACATATTTTGGCCTGTGGCTTACTTAATATTTCAGAGAATAAAAGCAAAATGTTGAAATTTTTGAATGTACTATATAGAGTGGCAGTTAACTCCCTAATTCTCTATCTGATGCAATTTGAGTTTAGCCACATATAGTTAATAATATAGTTAATACTACTCTTTGAAGTGTGGCTATGATAAAAAGTAACAAAATGTAGAAATGCTTTAAAAAACGTATTTATGGACCTGATTCAGGAGAAGTATAGTTAAACAATTGTTCTCAAATGAGTGTGTGTCTAACTGATGACTTTAGTGAGTTCAAGTCTTGTACCAAAATCACAAGGACATTAGAGTATTTGAATATAAAGCAGGTCAACACTTAGTCTGTGTAAACTGTTTAAAACTGTGTGTCAGGTACTAATAGAACAGCACCATGGGCTACAAAATCCCCCTTTTCAAGGCTTTTCCAGCTTATGGTTAATGGTTAATTGATGAACTCTTGAGCAAAAGCTTTTCCCTGAAGCCTCTGAGAGCTGCTGCTTGGTCTTAGGTGGGAAGCAAGAGAGATTTTCCTGTCCTTTGGAACACAGATCACAACAGAGAAAATATGAGCATAGTTCTGGCATCCTGGAAGTCAGTGGCAAAACTCCAGCTGATTTCCGTAGTGTCTCAGCTTAGATTCTTTTGCATGTACAAAACAGGAGCCAGGACCAGCAGAAGCCAGGACTGCCAGTTAATTTTAGCAGTACCTAGAAGCATTTGTGCTTTGCACGTACCTAACATCTGTCGTGTGGAGAACCTTACTGAGTTTTACCCTCAGGAACCAAGCGTGGATTAACCTCTGTGAGACACCTGAGCATTAGCATTCAGCCAGGTGCACAAGGATAAACCGAGGCATAGAAGTATCCAGAAACTCCCAGCGGGCAGGTCAGGAGGTAGTAAAATCCCACATTTCTGTCCTCACCAGTAAACATAAACTCATGTTTAATTTCTGCACAGCTCAAGAATGACAGCAGAAGCCAGAAAAAAATGTGGTCATATCCACAGCTTTTAAGCTAGTTGCTAATTGAGATATAACACTAACTCCATAATGCTGGTGCATGTGGCAGCTCACACCCATTTACTGTCTCTTAGTGTTGCTCTTCCTGCTTTAACAACTAGATCTGGCATCACATTTTACAGCTTGGGAAAAGATAGTATGAGAAACAAAGTACTAGGATACAGACAGAAGTTTGTTGTGATTAATACTAGCTACCATTGCAATTCTCAAAAGTGTCAGTATTAATGTTTGACAGGAGCCCATTTGCTAAGGGAAAGAAAAGGTCTGTTTCAAAAGAGGATATGGTGGTAGGACGTCTATTAAAATAACAACTGCAGTCTATAGGAGCAGCAGTTCTGGAGGGATCTTGGAAATACTTTGTCTTCTACACATCCTGTGCAAAATCTTCTGGAGATAATGATGTTTATTAAGGAGACTCTTCCAAGGCTGACATATCAGAAATTAAACTTTTCTAAAGATAAACAAATCACCTTCCCCCTTTGTTTTTCTATTGCGTATAAAAGTATTTTAGTGATAGCCAGCACTTCAAAGAGTAGCCATTTCAAAATTGCAGCAGGAAGGAGATAACTCGAGGCATTTGTGATTTCCCTTCATTTCTAGAGAGATGCTGCTTCAAGATGTATAGTAACTCAGGATAGATCCTTATGACAGAGATAAGTCGACATATAACTTCAATGTTGCACTAACTGAACATACACAAACATCTCGAGTTTGAGTGTGCAGGAACATTCATCCTGGCCTTGCTGGTTCATCAGCAGCGAGATGCCGAGGTGCTGAGATTGACTCCTGCTGTTAGTTGACATGTGCTAGTGTGAGTGCAGGCAAGAGTGAGTTCTGGCTCTTCCCCCCTCAGCGCTTACAGAGACTCCCGGGCTGATTTACCAGTCTCTAATTAGTCACTCTTTGGTTCTGCTAGGGCGATCACCTTTGGCTTTCGTACACAGTCTCTTATGTCTCTGCAAGGTTTTCCTTGTAACAGTTATGTACCGCATCTGGGAAATGTTTCCGTCATTCAGTGAGCAGTCTGTGAGCTCCAGTCTGCATCCATTCTCCGTGATTGGCGAACTGCCTTCCTACCTCTATGGGCTGCAAAGTCAAATAGTTCTGTGCTTCGGAATCCACATAAGAGTCTGCCACAGTTTTCTGCTATCTGAAATTAATGCTTGAACCGATGACGTGTTTGTGGATTTGGAGTGTAGGATTATGAAGATTCAGGCTGCAGAGCAATAAAGCTTCCTAGGCATTCTCTGAAACTAGTTTGGAAAAAAAAAAAAAAAAGCAATTTCTGCATTGACCATCAGCTTTGGAAAACAGAAAATCCACAATTTATAATGCAGTAATATGCACTGAATTATGTTGTAGGAAGCTTAACTTCTGCCTGTAGCACCTGTGCCTGGCTTAGAGGAGAAGCCAGATCTGGAGCAAACACTTGGTGCAACTCAGGTGATCAGCCTCACCTGAGACACAGCAGATGCCACTTCCATGCATTACCACAGTTGATTTAGTATCTCGTGGCAGCACAGAAGATTTCAGTCTCAAGATTGAAGTATTGATTGTGGCTTGTGAGTCCTCTAATTCCTCATATTTCTCACCTATGAGTTATTCAAAGCTGCTCTGAGAAATTTGCTGCTTTTTCTGCTCTCCCCAAAAGTCACCACCTCCTTCTCATGAGCTGGGAAATGATTGAAACCGATACAAGATTTTTAAAGCAGGGAAATAATATTTATCACTCTAATTATGTTTTTGTAGGTGCTAGTAATAATAATGTAATACTGATTCATGAGATACCAAACTGGAAAACTCAGCAAGTCAGCAAGATTAGGAAATGCAAAATGATTCTAAAGGCAACCTGTTTTCCTATCCTATAATGAAATACTGGCTTAAATTGTGATTGTGAGATAAAAATGAGTATTACTACACACTCTTCCCTAGATGAGAGCTTCAAACAGCAATATGTGCATTTGTATAGAGCGGAGTTGTGCTATAGGAAAAATATTCCTGCCAGGGGGAAAAAAATAAAAAAAGGAAAGGTTAGAATAACTTTATAATCACATTAGAGTAAAAGGAAAGTTTAAAACATTCCAACCCTTTGAGCCTTCTCAGGTGGGTGGGGGAAGTTTGGATGAACTCAGTGGTGAGTATGCAATACTGGGCTGGAGCAAGAAGTCTGAATTCCAGGTGCCTGCCTGGTTGGCTGTATTCTGGGCCTTGTCTGGTGTTTCAGTTGATTTATTTTATTCTAGCTGCTCCTGTGGAGACTATTAGCTATTCATAGGCATAGAGATGTATGAAGGAAGAAGGGCAGTGAGCTGGAGGAAGCCTGTGGTAGCCAATCTGCTTGAGGGTAATTCTAATTAGTGAGGTGCAACTTGAGATTGCAAAACAGCATTTTTGCTGTTGTGCAGACATCTCTTCACTAGGTTTGGGTGCTGAGGATACTGGGGAAGTCCTACTGGATGTGATGAAGAGGTACTTCACAGGCACTGTAGGCAGCTTAGCTGTTCTTCAGAAACAATCAAGAGAAACAGGAGCTGGGGGACAAACTCTTCAGATGGTCACAGGTCATCCCAGCTGCCAGCATCACGGCTTGGACAAGAGACACTGAATGTCTGGAGGTCTGTGAGAAGCCGGGCACCGGGAGCCCATTTCAGTGAGCCCCTCACCTTAGACAGCTCTGTGTGTGTCCCTGCTTTCCTCTTCAAGTGCATCTTGTGGCTGAACAGGTCTGGTTGCCTGCAGAGAGTGTTCCTTGGGCTTGTCTGGTTCTCTTCCTTAATGCTCGGTAATGGGAAAATGCCAGTACAGTGCTGCAGATAAATATGTGCAACTGGTACTATTGACACAGAAGACCGGACATTCATACATAAGGCTTATTTTTTTCATTTGCTTACTTACCTGACTGCAGAGAGAATAAAGATGCAAGAGGCAAAGCGATCACTTTGAAGAAATAGCAATAGTACTAGCAAATCAGCCAAGACATTGAATTGTTCAGCCTGTCAGCAGCTAATCATTTCCTGTTGTTTTTGATGGCAATCTGGGGGAGGCACTCTCTTCTCCTTTCTAATCTCTTTCCCTGAGAGAACTAATCCTGTTCACAAAGAACTTGAGTTGTAAAACTTGTGTAGACATTTAAAAGATCAGATGCTGATGGTGTCATAGAGGTGAAATCCTAAAGCTGAAGTGGACAGCATGTATATTTAACTGAAAAATATGCAGCCATCTGATGAGATACAGAGTCACCTCCAAATTTCGTTTTTCCTAGAATCGTGGTGTGATACATAAAAATCCAAAAGCTTGTCAGTGGATTCATCAGGGATCTGACAAGCAGGTTACAGAAAGAGAGTGAGGCTTACAAGGCTGGTTTTTGAACAGATTTAGAATTTGTTTTTTCAAGTTGTAGTTACTGCTGGAAACCAGAGCTAGACTTTCTTCATGACAGCAAGTGTGTGCTTATAAACAGTGCTCCTCTCTCACTGCCCCAGCGCTTTTGTTCCTGCAGGCAGACAGCTAAGTGGAATATGCAAAAATCCTCCTTGTCTTGTTCTCTGAAGAATTCACAAAGGCGAGATGCTTCTACATTTCACCTTACACTGTTAATAAGAAAACAGAGAAGACAAATATGGCTGGGAAAAGCATAATATGCCCATAAACCCCATAAGTGCTCAGTCAAATCGTTTGAGAGCAGTGGTTCACCTCTTCACTCAACTTCTGGCCTGTAAATGAGAATGGATTTGGATGAATAAATCATTCTCTCTGTTACACCAGGTGCACAAGAACAAGTTTGAATTGAATAATTATAGACCAAGCTCTGTAATCTAGTAGGATAACATTAAAGAGCACCACTTCAAAAATCTTACATCCTATTGGTAACATTTTCAGCATTTGGCTTCTCTTATTAAATAAAATGCTGGAAATAGAAGTCCTAATGTGAAAGAGCACCCGTATATTTTGGAATTCTTCAAAGTTGGAGTTTTATTTCAGATTCATACTTAACTGCAAAAAAATAAAATTGCTGAAAATGCGGCCCAAGTTTAAAAGGGGAGGGGGCACAGATGGTTCCTGCAAAGAAAACTGGTTGTTCTCTAGTAGTTTTGTTTCTATTTTAACTTTACCAGTGTAGTTCAAATTTTAAAATAGGTATCATATGAAGTGCAGCATGGCCTTTGAAATTTAAGCAGCAAGTGGGCTATCTTCCGAAAGACTGAGATTTGGCTTAGCTAAATGCTGCCAAGTTAAGAGTTGATTTCAAGTCAATTACCAAGATATTTGTTGTCCTCTCATTAACACAACTAGAAACCTTTCTTCATAATACTTATCCTAAGCTTTTATGTTCCTTCTCAGGAACATGGCACAGTCTCACACCAGTGGTTTTTCCCCCATTGACTGCACTCATCTCTACCTGCCAGCTCCAGCATGCTGGACTGCTCAACCACGATCGTCTCAAATGTATTTTAGATCTTGGGCAAGCAGGTCCTACTTGGTCCATTGCCCATATCACAGCAAACGGTAAGACTGAAAGGTGTGATCATCTGGAACCACTGCATCTCCCAAATGTTCTGAGGTCCAAGGGTGGAATTCACATGCAAAATATTAAAAAGATATGGTGTTAGTCAGGAGTGAAGGCGAACTGCCCTATAAATTGAAATAACATTGCAGATGAAATTGGCTTTGATTCTGCTGCAAGCTCAGCTTAAGGAACGTGTATTGCTAGCATCAGTTAACAAGAGAAATGTCATGATGCTTTAGTTAATACTTCATGTGTAGGAGGTTAGAGAAGTTCAGTAAACTGAAGAGAAGTCTCAGGAAATGGGCAGAGAATGTGTGTGTGCCACATTCAAAGTGTTTTTTTACTAAGAAATTATTTCAACCAGATACCTGTAACCCAGGGATATTTTCAGAACTGCTCTTGACAACTGTTTACTCCTAGCGCAAAAAAAAACATGCTGAAAATGGTGGCATATGTCATTTGTGCCTTTAGGGATTCATTACAACCCAGCTCACACTTCCTGCCGCAAATTCCTACAGTGGCGAGACAGTTGCTGAGAGAGACAATAGTGAGAACTCAGAGGGCATAAATGTATTTGCAAACCTATAGAAATTAGAGAAGGAAAGAACATGTAGTCCTTCCCCAGGGAGGGATGCAGTATTGTTCTTCTCCACTGTTTAGGACTGCTGAGATTTTACTGTTCATTCATTTGCAAAGAGACACATGTACTTTCTCAAGAGACCAAAAACAATACATGAAGTCCCTCAACGCATACACCTTTCAAAAAAGCCCATGCTACCAGGCTGTCATGAGATCTCAGGAGAAACACTCAAGTCTCTCAAGTCTCATGCAACCTTCACATTTATATTTGGCGTAAAAGACTGTTCTGTCAAAATATCCCTCTAAAAATCAACCTGTTGATGGTAAGATGCAAGTGTGGTGCTTGGAGGGGTAGGTTCAGTCTTCAGCACTGTCCACACTTTCAGTCAGACAAAAAATGTGTTCTGTTCTTAAGCTTTTTGCTGTTTAAGACTGGGATGATGATACTGCTGACTCTCCTGCTGCAGTGATTGAGACAGAGGCCAAACTGGGAACATCTTTTACCAATTTTCCATTCTGATCCTCTCCTGCCCTGTCCTGTCCCATCAACCCATCCCATCCCATACCTATTTCAGGGCTGTCCTTCGTTTCCGGGGCTGAATGTGCCAGTTCTCACTGTGTCTTGTAGTCTTGAGCTGCTACAAAAAACCACTGCTACTTTAAACTTATGGCATCAATCCCCTGGGAAGCCAGGGCTGTCAAAACGTGATTTGCAGTGAGGGAGTCATTTGGGTGTCTCATCACAGAGCTTGGTGTATGAATATGAGCTTGTCCTCCTTGCAAATGGGCTTCTGCTTGCAAGGACTGAGGAGCTGAAGGCAGAATGTGATGTTAGACCTAACACTCCCTTGAAGTCTGTCTTGATGCTTGAGAAAATGCCAAATGCAAAACTAAGGGCATATTAAAATAAGTCTGTTATAGAAAATATAAGAAATATAAGAAAAACACACAGTGATAACTGTTAAAATGCAAATAATTTTGTATAAGCTAGATACTTTATTCTAAATATTGTTCTGCATAGCTATGGCATGTTTTTTTAAAACTCTTCCTTGAGGATTTCAGATAGTCTTAAGTATCCTTTTCTTTACAGATTTTAACATCCGAGGCCTGGGGCAGGGTGGCTGCAGAGCTGTGCGGCAGAAAAGGCTCTGGGGGAGCTGGTCGGCAGCGGCTGAGCCCGAGCCAGCAGGTGCCCAGGTGGCCGGGAAGGCCGAGGGCCTCCTGGCCTGTGTCAGGAACAGTGTGGCCAGCAGGAGCAGGGCAGTGACCGTCCCCCTGCACTCGGCGCTGGTGAGGCCGCCCCTCGAGCACTGTGCTCAGTTTTGGGCCCCTGGCTACAAGGAGGACATGGAGGTGCTGGAGCGCGTCCAGAGAAGGGCAGCGAAGCTGGGGAAGGGGCTGGAGCAGAGACCTTCCGAGGAGCGGCCAAGGGAGCCGGGGTTATTTAGTCTGGAGAAGAGGAGGCTCTGGGGAGACCCTGTCACTCTGTACAACTACCTGAAAGGAGGTTCTAGTGAGGTGGGCATCAATCTCTTCTCCAGAATAACTACAGACAGGACAAGAGGAAAATGGCCTCAAGTTGTGCTGGGGGTGGTTCAGGTTAGACATTAAGAAGACTTTCTGCATGGGAGGAGTGGTGAAGCACTGGAACAGGCTGCCCAGGGAAGTGGTAGAGTCACTGCCCTGGCAGTGTTCAAGAAACAAATGCAGATGAGGCGCTTAGGGACATGGCTTAGCAGACATGGTGTTGAATAGTTTACAGTTGGACTTGATCTTTTCCAACCATAATGATACTATGATTCTATATTTTTTTGTTAAGGTTTTTCAATGATTCTTAAGTTAAAAAAATGCATTATTTGGTCTGTATACTCTGGACAGAAGCTATCATAGAGCTGTATAGACATTTAAGCTAGAAAGGACCATCCCGATCATATAGTCAAACTTTATGCGTAGCTGTAACCACAGCATTTCACCTGGTAATCCTTAAAGCAGAGAGAATTATTCTTCCTTACTATATTAGCAAACACTATTAGGCCTAAGAACCTCTGGTAGAATTTGTGCATATCTGTATGAAAGACTTTGCATCTCAATTTAAGGATGACTTAAAGAGGAGGTTTTCTTTCCCAAAAGGCAGCCATGCAGGTGGTGCAGGGCGCATGCGGTCATGATTAGCAGAAAATAAATACAGTGGGGCTTTCTCTGAAGCACTGCAGCTTTAAATGGGGAAGCCTTTTCTGGAAGCACAAAACCAGGCAAATAAGCCCTGTTTTCTTTGTCTCTCTTGGCTTTCTCCTTTCTCTAAAATGCCTTTGATATGAAAATGCAATTTTTAGTTGCTTGCTGCACGTGAAGTGCCTGTTGTGTCCAAGCTCTCTTGCCACTCCCTGTGTAAAACTGTGGTCCCTGCAAGCCTACAACAACCCCAGCAGGGAAAGGTGTGCAGGTCGCCGTGGTCTCGGCTGCTCCATGGCCTTGCTGCCCCGTCCCAGACACACAAGTATTTTTCCGTGCCGCCGCTCACTGCATCAGGCCACATCTGGAGTGATGGAGGGAGCCAGTAGCCCCCGGGCCCAACCAGGGGCTCCTCAGCTACCAAGTGTGCGCAGCAGCAGGCGATGAGCTAACCAGGGATGCTGAATTACACTTCGGGGGATTTGAAGTACAGAAATAAAGGGATGCAAAACCATTCTGGGAAAAGGAGGGAATAACCATTATCTCATTTCAGACTAGCAAAATAAATCAGTGGATTAAAAGTGCAACTTTAGAATATCACTTCGTATGGGGTGCACACTAAGCTGTATCCTGCGCTCCCGTCTATTTTACTGCACTGTAATGCCATTGACTTCATTGTAGTTTTCCCGATTTATGCTCATGTGAGATGAACACAAAGCTCCGTGTCTTTCCAAGTCATCCGTCTTTGTTTGTGGAGAACTGCTTGGAGAGAAACAAGTCAGCCGTGCGTAAAGGGAAGTCACCATCTGACTGGAAGATCAGCACTGGCACGTTGTATTATTAGCTCCTGAGTAGTCTGTTTTACAGCACAAATGAACTGAAACCTACATTTTTTTTTCAGCTTTAGAGAAACTGCTTTCTAAAGAAGACCAAACTATGCCAGTAATGTAGGGCAGTATTTTTTTAGCATTGCTCACATTTTCACTGTGCACAGGAGCCGTGCCTGTTAAAATTGGAGTATTTGTCAAACTTGAGCAGAATACATTCCAAAATCATGAATGACTATGTTTCTAGAGGCCTGGGTTTTATTCTTTTCCAAAGGTTTTGAGGTAGGTTATAATCTTCACTAAGAAGGCTACAGCAAGCCTGCAAAACCTAAGAGAGAAGTTGTGACCTCTTTAATACCAGAATTTGGTTTGAGTGAGTCACATGTTCTCCCTTGGTGTGCTGCTTTTGCTTCACTTCCCAAATATGGGAGGATAGTAAAGTTATGTATTCCATGTATGTACTATCCTAAATTGATGCTGTCTTAGGATATACCCAAGAATAGTACTTTTCATTCTGTAAACAGCAAGTGCTGACCAAAAAGGAGACCATAATCATTTAGGTTTCTTCTTTTACTACTACACTTTTGGTTGCGATTAAGTGATAAACTGGATATTTTGATTCTAGTCAGGTTTAAACAAAAGGAAAGATGATTTGTTAAAAAACGACAACAAGATGCAGAAATGTTCCAGGATCAGCTAAATGGTCTGTAAAAACCTTAAGATTTTCTTACCTACAAATTTTTCATTAAAGAACATGTTGCACGCAGTAATTGAAGAGCCATTTTCCAGTCTGTGAGATAATTTTAAAGTCGCTGCATTCTTACTGCACAAAACAAATGCAAACAACACTGCCCACGTATTTGGGGTTTCTTTTTACTGGAGCTCTGATTTGCATGATTTTTTCTTTCCACTTTTTATTCCATGAGACTGATACAGCATTGCTTTCCCTTGGTACAGATCCAGCCATGGGTTCCCCGCCTTGCCCGATGTCTGTGTTTTTCTCCCAACAGTAGCATCTTCCCAGTTACTTCTCCTACGAGTCGTCTTTGTCCTGGCCATGCACTTGGTCAGTGTTTGACCAAGACAATAACTTTATCTAATTTATCTAATTGTTATTATCGTTGTATATATGATTAATACATACTGTTTTATAGAGACTAACTTTATGCAGTTAACTTGTCCATATACTTTCATTTTGCAGAAACTGAGAAACTGAGGGTAGTTTCATGCCATTAGCAGGCAAAGTTTCATTGAAAAGCTATACTAATCATAGTGGTAGCCAGGATTTAACCCAAGTTTCTTTTACGGATTTGAAGTCTGCACAAAGTCAACTCAGTGTCACAAAGGTGTTAATCTGAAGTGCTTCCTAAATGCCCACCCTGATTTTTATGGATACTGGCTTGCTTTAAAATTCTGGAGTGGGAAAATGCTCAGAATTTTAGAAGATGTAGGAGTAGAATTAGGCGCCTACATTTGGGTGCTTACTTTTGAAAAATTTTGGCATTAAGAAGTATTAATTAAGTATTGGTCACAGATAAGGTATGGAAAATATATCCCTGTTACTCTGTTTCCCTTACTGGCTTTAGATCAGGGCCTACATTTCTTCTTGCTCGGCCTGACAGTGAGTTGTAATGGTAAGGCTAATTATAATAATAGATGCAATAGTGGCTTTTCAACACTGGATGGATTTTTCAGTAACTTATTGAGGTCACCAATTCCTTTCATGCAGGCTATGAATAGAAGAGATTTTCCAACACTAACTCAGAAGAAAAATAGTCTGTGATCTCTTAGCAATCCATAAATTTGCTCTATCTCCCAGTTCTTGCTAACTGGCTGATACACTATTTAAAAAATAAAGGATATACTGAATATAGTCAGGCAGAGGTGTGGCTTATGTTTATTATATTTATACTTCATAATATAACTTACTGTATGCTGAAATTAGTATTGATGATTAGCTTGTTAGTATCCAGATACAGAAATTGCATAAGTATGTGTTTTATTTGAAACATAAGACAGAGAAAGAGACAGTAGTTGGGCTGCATTAGCCTTTAAAATCAAAATTAGCACACTACAGAGTGCTGAAGTATTTGATTCTCCTGGCAGTTTCTCGCATGGCAAAGCGTCAGATTGTAGCTTATTAATATCTTGGTGCAGCTGGAGCTGATGGTGTCTGTTTGAGCCAGGTGCTGCTGGTGGGAATGCTGAAGGTCCCAAGTTTGTATGTGTGAGTGTGGTGCATGTGAGAGTCCGTTTAGGAAATGTTGGACTGCCTAAAGGAACCAGAAGCAATCTAACATGAGGACTGTGGATAAGAACAAATGCCAGTCCCTTCTGGAAGGGCCCTTGTGGCCAGGGGGAATATTCCAAGAAATAAAATGGCCAGACATAACAGAAGGAACTGGCAGGGTGCCAGGGTGCCTCTGAGTCTTGTCATACACTGGCCAGAATTTCTGTGCTCCACAGTCTGCAACGAGAAGTGTGGTGGTGTCTGAGGGGTGACGTATTCCATGGACTTTGGTGGCAGTCATGGACTGGGCAGGGAATTCCAAAGCGCAGGGCTTCATGGCTAAGAAGCTGCTAATTCTGCACAAGTGTCTTTTCATGCTGTTTTAACTTCAGAGATTTCTGTGGAACCTAGCTTAGGAAGGATGCAGAAGAGTGGGACTAGAAATAAAATTAGCAGCCATACTTGTAATGTTTCTGTGTGGGACTCTGCGGGTCTGTCAGCTAAGGGATGCTTTTATCCATGCGAAAGGAAATTCTGCATCCTCTGCTGAGTGACTGTTGTTCTAATGTCACTCCTCTTTATGGCTACAGGCAGAATTAGTCTTATAGTAGTATTACTGCTTATATTACTACTTACTGCTATAATATCTAAATGCTCTGGTGAAAAATATGCGGTACCAGAGTGGGAAGTCTACCTAAGCTGTCTTTTGAAGGGCATCTTAATAGCATGGCTAAGACCAGTGGTGCTGTCCAGGTAGCTCCTGATGCAGCTACAGAGTGTCCTTAGGATCAAGTCTGCTGGGCATTGTGAGCAGGAAGATGGGGCATGTTAGTACGGTGCCCGAGCACACAGCAATAACCCAGGTATGGCCGTGAAGGACATGACACTGCTCATGTCCTGTCTGTCGTACAAATACTTGAAACCCAGACATTAAAGTCATGATATGTATTTCCTGAATGACATTTCAAATGCTATTTTAAAAAAAGCACATTGTAATTTGGTAAATACAAAGAAAACAACTGCAACTTACTTTCAATAAGTAAATCTAAAACTTAAGATTAATTGTTGAGATACACATAGTGCATTGCCAGTGTTCTGAATGCACACACTTCCTTATCAGTGGAACACTAAAAATAGCAGTGGTAGTAGTGTGTGTCATGAGTCATAAATCAATAAGAATGTTCTGCAGGACAATCTATTGATTTTGTGCAATTAAAGTAAAACATCTATTTTGGACCTCTTGAGTGTCTGGAAAGGGCAGCGCTTTTGTCAGCAGACTATGTTTTGGATGAAGAGTTTGTTGAGTGCTAGTTGTATTAAAGAAGGATATTTTTTTACTTAGCATATTTGCCGGTCCTTAAGAAATAAGGGAATCCAGCTAAGAGGAAGAAGTTAGGCACAAACAAAAAGTGTTTATTCAAATAAACAGTGACTTTTTTAGAGTCACTAAAAACAAATTTATCATTTATAGCACAGATGTGTCAACTTTTTAAAGTGCAAGGCTTTGGTGATAAAAATATTACGTGTGCTAGTGTTGAACGACTCGGTGTACAGCTGAAATATGACTGAAGAAAAGATAAGTCGAACTGCGTGAGTATTAATCAAACTCCTTGTTTCGAAAAAAATCAGAGGAGCCACTGACACCATGTGGAAAACTTGAAAAGTGCTTTGTATAAAAACAGTCTTCTTTCAAACTTGATTGCTTGTTATATATATATTTTTCTGATTTATCCAGTGTTAATGGAACAGGGTGAAGAGGAATGCTATTACATGTAGCTATAGCCATGTAAGGTGGAAATGCTGTTCCACCTCAGAGGACCATGGAGCAGGAATGACTGGTTTGGATTAAAAGAGCTCACATCAGCAAAGCCCCACCTTCTGTTCTATGGACCTGTGACCGTGGGATGTCATTAACAGCAGAACAGATCATGCTTTGAGGAAAAATATAAATGGAGAGGTATTAAAGTTCAAGTTCAAGTTTGATTAGCCTGACTGTAATAGCTTATGTTTCTTATAATGGGCCAGATCCATAGCTGTATGTCAAAAAATCTGTAAATGTAGGCCAAATGCGTTCCCAGTCTCTTGGGAAGTGGGAAAAAAAGCCCAAGAATTTTCTTCTTAGCGCTTTTTTTTTTTTTTTTTATGTTTTGTCTGAGGGAAAATTTTACTGCAGATAAATCTTCCTCCTCCTCCCAATTTCACAGTGTTCTTTAGACCAATGCAGTTTTTTAGTACAAGATTTAGTGTTACCTTCAGAAAGAAAATATTATCAGATGGAGAATGATCTACAGGAAAGCTACAAGAGGGAAAGACACTCCTAAGGAATTAAAGGTCCTTTCAGTCAATATTCTTGGAGATAAAAATGTCCCTGATAATGCATTAGGTGAGACCAGAAACACAGATGCAAGAGAAATGACTCAGAGGCGTTGTTGGCTCTAAATAGAACGGTTTTGAAAGCACCGAAACACTAACAGCTCCCTAATGCTACTGTGTCTCAAGAAAAATGTTCACCATAGCTGTCATAAATAAAACTTTTGTTCCTTCTCTTACTGAAGGATATGTTTAACAGATTCATGATGTATTATTCCTTTTCATGACAAAAGCATTTGAGTGGATTTTTGAAAGATTTATTGAGACATTCAGTTCACCTCTGAGAGGAAAAATGCCATTAAAAATTCTTTGACTTCATGTATTCAACTTTTTCTTCAGTGAAGTGTTTCTGTTTTGTTCCAGTATATATGATGTGTGCTTTAAAACTAGCGCTTGCTTCTTTTGTGTGTGTGCGTAATTATTTAAATTCTCTGCTTTCATTATCAAACTCATTTTATAATTAAAGGTGACCCACTAGAGTCTTTGACTGTGCTGTCAATAGCAGGTCTTAATTATGTGATACCTTTTGTGCAAATTTTGCAGAGTAAGTACTCTTAAGTTACTGGAACAAAGTATGTAATTAATAAAATGCTAAACTATTATTAAGGACCCAATGGACCTACCAAATGATGAACCCATTCTCAACATTTCCATATTAATTTTTCACTAACTTTTCCCAAGTTAGTGAACTTAGTGAAAAGTGAGTGAACTTACAAGAAACTTACATTTGTAGCAGTAATTGCTTTCAAATAATTCTGTGATGCATGCTAAAGGAAGCTCATAACTTTTGTGAAGACAAACTGAGAATTTCACTTAATAGTACTGAGCACCTGTATGGCACGATCACAGGTGCAAGTGCATCCTGCAGGTGTGTAACAACTGGGATAATCACACAGGTAGGAGCAGACAGTCCAGGAGGTTTCTGCAGAACATTGCTGATAACTGCTTGGTGCAGGTGCTGGGTGAGCCAGCAAGGGCAGGGGTGCTGCTACACCTGATAGCAACAAACAGAAATGATCTAATGGGAAAGGTGAGGGTTGGGGACGGTCTTGGCTGCCAATTGAAATAGGCTTGTAATAGAGTGCGTTGTGGGATACAATATCTTCTTGGGTTTGGAAGTGTTTTTTGGTGTTCATTTTTATTTTTTTTCTGTGTGTATGTGTGTGTAATAGTAATACATTCTGATGGGTAAATGTTACAACACTGGGAAGTTCACACTATTTTCACTGATCCTCTTTTGCTTCCAGCTGGGGTTCAGTCCTCCAAATTATGTTGACCTGAAGGACACATACACCTACTCAGATCCCATTTAAAAACTTAAGAAATCATTAGAGGTATAGAAGACTACCTGTTTGTGGACAACTGCAGACTCAGGGCTTTGCTGAATATGCCAAGGATTTAAATCAATGGGGCATTCCACCAAGAATTTTTAAAAATAAAACACTGTATTCACTGTAACAAAATGAAAACGTTAAAATTACAGAAATGTTATGCACTCCGCGTTGTAGACACAAAAGTATCTTATGAAGATTATATTTCATTTACTCTTCAGCAGTATCTGAGATTCAAAATTCCCTCATTCATAATGTTTTAATATATGTTCTACACTAAAAACCCTATTTCTGGCAAGCTATTCATTTATAGCATCACCTATTGTGACCTGACCTTTGAAGGATACCCAGCTTTCATTTTCCAGGAGGTTTTAACCTACATACCATCTTTATAGCTCTGTTAAAATAAAAATTCAAAGTGAACACCAGAACTATACTTCAAGAATTGTATAGCTATTGCTGTGCCAGTGGAAGCATTTTCTGTTATAACCTATAAGATACAAAATATCTGAAGACCTATATAAACATTTCAGGAACACCAGCATTAGAGTACTTAGAGTTTTGTTGGTTATTTTCTGTCCACGTTTGCTACAGACAATCCACTTCCAGAGACCTACCACTTGCCATTCCCTGTGAGCCCACTATGTAAGGAGCTACTTACTGCTCCTCCTTGGATATTTAGGGAACTTGGGCTTTTAATTTAGAAAGGCAAGCAGGCACCCTGAATCATGTGCCTACACAGAGAACTCCGTGTACTATTATGAAAAACAATAAGCTAGATTACTCCAGGGCCTACTCGTGTACTGTAACTCATATCTAGGGTACTCTGACGTGTAACAAAGAGAGTTATACAGGCTCAGCTACACACACACACACACACAAAATCTTTTTCCTTCTTTCACTACTACTGAAACAGCATGCTGTGGCCCATTGAGTAGCTTCAAAAAAGCAAAGGATGCAAAAGAGGTTCTGCTTACCACCAATATTATTTCCACCCCAAATTATCTGAGGAGATGGTATGCACATAGGGTTGCAGGGAGGAATCTTCTTTCCATGCCAATTACATGGGTTAGAATTAAAGAAGGATTCATAAAAGTTTGTATACAAGACTGGACTCCTCAAAACAAACTATGAGACCATGTTTCTGTCTCATTCGTTATCAGTGGCCCTTCAACTTTCCAGCACAGACCTCTTCCTTATTTGTGTGCTCCAACTCCACTGTTGCCTTTCCAGGTGTCTATAGAACAGCACTTGGGTGTTTTCCTTCTTCTCTTAGATGGCTGTATTACAGTGAAAAGCAAATTTAGCCCACAGTTAGTGACTTGTCAGTGCTAAGTGACTCCATTTGACTAATCATGACCAATAAGAGTCTTCCCCTGTGTTTCCCCTTGGGATGGGTACATCAGTTTCCCGACCTCCTTCCTCTCCCTGGGAAGATAGTAGCTTTCCCAGAAGTGAGCTGTAAGACATCCTTGAAAAGGGCAGATACCTGGCAGCCCTAGAAAGGGAAATCAGTTGCATTCAAAAGTTATAAAGAGTTTATCAAGCCCTAATCAACATGGCTTAAGATCCTTGGTCAAACTGACTCAAAGGACGGCTGGGAGGAATGACCTGGAGAAAGAAGGGAAAAAAAAGGCTGAAAAGTGGTTCATTTTTCCCCTTATATCCTTTCCATCCAAGCCAGAATAAGCTGCCGTGTGCTTAAATCCAGTACAAACTTTGAATCTTCGGAATTAAGAATCCAGAGAACACTTGTGAAGCTACCAACTTATATTTTTCTAGTAACTGATGTAAATGCTTTTACTTAGTAAATAATAAGATTTGTAAGAAGCTTTATTTGTCCTATATTAAACTGAGCTCTTGTTTATCCAATAGACCAGAATTGCTGCAAGTCATTCCAGTCCATTGGTTAAGCACATAATTACATATGAAAGAGATAAACATAGTGGAGGTATCGTTGAGGGAGCAATTTGACTGCTGTAAATTGTCACAGATCCATTTGGAGTGCATTTATAGTATCTTAAGTTTTAATCAATATTATGCCTGTAGTTATGGTCCAGACTTTTCTAATGTTTGCATTAAATGAGAAAGAATGCTATTAAACTAAATATTAAAGAGGAAATTAGCCTTGATTTTATTGTGTGATTAGTAGCTCTTTATCTGTGCTTAGTACTATATTGATTTTTGTGAGAATTCATAAGAATACAATTATTGTTCTCCTTAAGTGTTTATCAGAACTGGTTTTGAATGTAACTTAGAGGAAAGCTTCTGTAGGCTGTAGGAAAAACAATTTCTGATCCCAAACTTAGTTGTATTTTGACAATTTTGAATATTGACATTTAGGAATTAGCCTTCTGTCTTTAATGTGCATATTTATTAGATGAACGATAATAGGATTTGATCGATCATATTTCTTTCTCAATGTCATTAACAAGGCTAATCGTATTTCATTCTCAATATAGTTAATAGAACTTAGTGAGTAAACTTTCACCTGAATGTGACACCTGATAAACATGAAATCCAGGAAAGTTAAAATTGAGATGACTTAGCATGGGTGAAATATGGCCACAAACCACAGCCTTGCAAATTCTTACTCTCCTTTTGGATTCCTTTTCTGGGAGCTTGTAGCAGCTTGTGTTACCTGCCATGATGTGCAGTTGCTGGAGTCTGAAATGAGCTGAGTTAATGGCATCGCATTATCTCCTGATGACAAATGCATTGGCATATATCGCTGCTCCCGCTCATAGTTCAAGCCTCTGCTTGTTTGGTACTCACTGCAAGGGAAAATCTGCAGGGTTTTAAATTTCCATTTCTTTACAAATGTTTTGTACAGCTCTTTAAGGCTGAGCAATGCATTTCAAATGGGAGACTAATTTGCATGTTCTAATAGATATCCGTAGATTTATTGTCTTAAATTATTTAAACTCATCTTTGTCAACTTCATTGGAGTAACCTGCAATATATACTATTTTATATTAACTATGAATTGCATGATTTTCTTCTCTAAGAAAATGAAAAATTTAAATAACAATTCTATGCTCTTTTTGAACAATTTGCTTTGCAATCTATTCAGTTAATTAAATGTATGGAGTCAATTTTTATTGCACTTGAATGAAGTGAAAAGTTTGGAACTGGGAAAAAGCAGCTTAGTGGCCCCAGCTCTTTCTGAGCCTGCCAGGATGGCAGGTGAGGCCGGACAGCGCTACAGCCCTCGGGAGCAGCTTCCCGAGCAGCCGTTGCCCATCCAAGGGAGGAGATGGCCTCAGGTGGCCCCTCTGGGCACTGCCAGTAGGAGAAATGGCTGTTCAAGCACAGGACAGCACCGACACCATAACCCGTGTGACTGCTGGGCTTTGGTTGTGCTCTGCATGGGCTAAAGTCACTGCAATAGACAGGAAAGGTTTTTATTGGGGATTAGGAAAGGGAGATTCCTCTGGCCTGAGCGAGTCGAAGGGCCAGCAATGAGTGAGGGCAGGAATCTTATTTGATGCATAAAAGTTGGGAAACAGATGGAGAATTGCCCCAGGTGGAGACAAGAGTGTAACATTCATGTTTTGTAGTGAAGATCAGGAATTTGTGAGAAGCCATAGGCGGGGAAGAAGTTGTTATGGACAGAGAGCCAGTTAAAAAAGAGGGTGTAATTGTCACAAATTAAGAATGGGGTGTATTTGCCTTGTCAGCATGCCATTGGTGAAAATGGCTGTATAAAACTGCATTTAATTTATGAAATACATGATTTGAATAATAGGTTTAACGAGTAACTTAAAAGCGAATGTCTCTTTGTAACAGAGACATTTTACCTTTAACTTAACCTGAATTGCATTCTACAAATGAAATAATTAGGCCTACATTCACCCAATCAACTTGAGACATTTAACTGATGCATTAAGATAGGTTTAATATCAAATTTAGGTAAGAAATTGGTATTAGTAAAGTCATCTTTGAGGAAGTGCCTAAATTCTGTAAGTTTCCAAGAAATTTAAAGTCTGAAAAGGAAGAATTTGTCCTTCCAGCACAGAGGCTTAATATTTTCATAGGTATTATATGTTTCCATTGCCATCATAAAAAACTCAGCTTCTTTCTTGAAAGAGCAGATTCACCCTGCACCAGAAATCTGGACACGAGTAGGTTTCTCGTCAGGCAAAACTTATTTCATCATTAGTCACTTTAGAACACAAGTATTCATATCTATGAAGATATGGTTTGGATAAATCTGTGTGTTCATTATATGTATGTGATTCCTATTTTACAAGATTTATTGCTATGCCCACTGCTATGTTAAATATCTACCAGCATAAAAGATATTCAGCTAATTTAGCCATCATCAGCTGCCAACTTCCATTTTTTTAATACAGCTTTAGCACATGCAATTCAAGAATCTTTCCTCCCCAAAAAAGACTTTCAGCAAGACAGAGTACAGCAATAGTGACACTTCAGTCATTGCTGTTCACCCACTGTTCCTTGCATTATCCTTTTAGTCTTTTCTTTTTCCCTCTAGTTCTTTTTTTCTATCATTTTACAATAGTAACTGATGAGGACTCTTCATTATAGGCAATTATAGAACAGTTTTTTTCAGGGCTGACCATGC
Organism: Tinamus guttatus; assembly: GCF_059628265.1. Lineage (NCBI taxonomy): Eukaryota > Metazoa > Chordata > Aves > Tinamiformes > Tinamidae > Tinamus > Tinamus guttatus. The sequence goes on from NW_028289023.1 coordinate 476,862, forward strand.
AGTGTTTAAATTAATTGGTAATTGTTAATGACCTTCCTTCTCTCAGTTGGGTTAAAGCAATCTGCATTGCTCGGGGTTATTATACAAGGCAACACAGCATCGTAATTACAGAAAAGAAATACAAAGGATGCAGAATGTCTTTAGACTGCAGACATAAAGAATGGGGCTTTTCCATGTACCCACTCTGATATCTTCAAACATCTATAGCTCTTCCTGTTTTAATTTGACACTTGGGTATTTATTTATTTTATTGGGGTACTGGGGAGGCCAAGGCAGAAAGCTGGGACAACTTGTGCCTTGTCACAGCCGCTCCGTGTCAGGCCCAACAAGGAACCTATGTCCATATTTCCAGGCTAGCCCTTCTGCACAGGACCACAGTAACATTTGGCTTCCTTACATTTTGGCTTTTTTTATGAAGAAATCTGTTATTATTCTAATTCTGTGTAAAATATATTGATGTACCTTTGGTCTTGCGCGGGATTGAACACGCTCTTCACCCATTGACTTGTGGAGCTGAGAGTGTTCGGCTTTCATTTGATGAAATCCTTTCTAATTATAAATGGGCAATGAGTCAGCCTGTCCCAGTCATGATAAATGAACCCGATTAAATATTTTGTGTCAAATATAGCACAGTGGAAGGGAAAGTTAAGAATAAGTGAATTGAAGGGCTGCATAATTACAAAGACTGCTTGGTGTTCGTTCACTTTGAGGAAGTGACTGTGCAGCAATGCAAACTCTCTGACATTAGGAGGGGAATTAAAGGCTCTCTTCTCCACCAAAAATTAGTCTGGCAGTGCATGTGTTTAGCTTTCTGGCCCCTGCACACCCTCTGAGCTTTGTGTGGTTTTGCTGTACCTGCCTCAAACTTTAAAGGTGAATTGAGCAACTTCCAGTGACCTGCCTAGACCTTGACTGGAGGGTTCATGAATCTTCTGCTAGAATTGCCACCTGGGTGCTAACACTGTTCTGAGCAAAGGCAGCCGTGGCAGAGAACAGAAAAGGAAATAATTAAGAGCTTGGAGAAAACCTGAATCTCTGCTCTCTAATGGCATATTTAAACCATATTTATAATTGATTCTGAATGCTAAATGCTTGATTTTATTATTGTGAATGTTTATTAAAATACAGTGGCTTTTTTTTCAATCTGATGAAATTCTGTTACATTTCTGATTGTGAAGAGCTGTTTCATAGCATTGCTCTTGATTAAGAAAGCCATATTGTTTGCTTTTCAGATTTCCAGGGAGTTCTAATATATGCTGGCAAATAGGCAGAAGAGGAGAAAGAAGAAAGCAGCAGTGTGTTTTACTATTTTGCAGAGATTTAATAAATGGAAGATCTTTTGCTGCACAGTCTAAAATTTATAGGGCTGTTGGAAAAGGTTTACTGCACGGGACTGGAAGTTTGATTCCTTGCTGGGGTGATCGTCTGCAGTATTTTCTGCTGTAGCTTCATTCCATGTTGCAACATGAAACATATTTTAGTATAGCTACCAGGGGAGAACCGTAAAGCTGGCAATTAACATCTCCTATGTTTCAGATGAAATATCAATAGCGCAAAAATCTGCAATTCCCCAAAGGCTCGTCCATGAGCCTGACTTTGCATACACCATTAAAGTGTTGATGCATACACTGTTCAAGTAGTGGGGCTATGCCAGGGCTGCAGAAATAAGCATTTGTGTTAGCTCCTGTGAGAATCAGGTGTGCAAGAATGTGGCGAATGCGAGCCTTTGTCATTTAGCCAGTCTAACATTTTCTTGACCTGACTGCACAAGAAACCGCTATAAATTGAGTCATGTAAAGGAGGAGAAAACGCGGTGCTGAGGAATGAGTGCGCACTCATAGCGGGAGAGTAGCCAACAGCTGCATGGCAGGTTTGAGAGATGTCAGATGAGTGTCAAACGAGGTAGGAACTGTGTGTGCATCACAGTACTGGAATATGAGTATAGGAATAAAGGATTTTCAACACTGATCATTTCTGATGTTCCAGCTTGAGTTTGGGTGGCCCATCTGAACTCATTTAGCCATAACTTATTTGTGGCCATGAAAACACCTAGGCTGATTCCTTGGGTGGCCCCAGTGTTTGCTTTTTATGTATCCTAGGTACTGCACAGGTTAGTGGTATACAAGTTACCTTCCAGTGTGTAACTTCATTTCAACAAAAACAAAATTCACATCAAAATTTTCTCTAGGATATGACAAATTTCACTTTATTTCTCAATGAAAAAAATGCATTAATTTTTGAGTTCTGTTGTTTTGTGTATGGGGTTTTTGTGTATCAAGTAAAAATGCCTTGTGGATTGACAGAATGCCATAAACTCTGTAAGTTGAGAATAAATAAAAACAGAAATATCAGGTACAGTTTTTACTGAAGAATTAATTCGGTCTTAAATATGATAAGAATCTATATAATATAAAGATATGACACTGATTTTTTTTTTGAAATATGCCATCTCCACTTCCTTTTCATACTTTAAGGAGGCATTTTAAGATGCCCATTCCACTAAAGAATTTCAAAGACCTTGTGTACTGTGCAAACTTAGAAAATGTATTATCTGCAGAAGTACATATTATCTTGTAAAGTAGTGTGTATCAGATTTTTTTTTAATTATGGAACACGCCAAAAAAGGTTGTTTGTCTCTGCTTACAGAGGAAATTCAAGGATGATGCTTTAATATAAATTAAATAATTGAATCGCATACCTTTTTGCATATGCATCAAGTAATATTTGAATTCATAAATATAAACAAATGTGAATAAAGAAAATTCCTGCTTTCTTTGGAGCTTTGTGATTTAACAGTGATCTTGTGTTTTTAAGTTTGACTTATGAAACATCTCTGAAGAGCAGTATGAACATATACTGTCATGTAGACTTTATCAAAAGAGGTGACAGTATTGTTGTCATATCTTCAATGGGTGCTATTAAAAAGATATTATTTCTTCTTCATTAGTTTTTGATTTTTAGTTGGTTCGTTTGTTTGATTTAATGCAGGTCACTCAGAGGCTGAAAATTTAAAGATATATTTGAAAACACCTTGATTTCTCTGTAATTGCCTTTGCTATCTGATGATTGCTTGTCTAGCACAACGGGAATCCTTACACTGTGTAACTCAGGACCCTGACCACCTCTGCAATATGTTTCTCATGTGTAGCTGGTGAGGCAGTTTGAAGCTCTTCCATAGCCTCTCCGGTTTTGTCTCAGGTTGATGCCTTCCTTCCTTGATTTAGTTCTCTGGAAAGCAGGTGTGCATTAATAATAGGTGCTTTCAACACCACCTTTGGAATTGCCTGGACCAGGGTAGGAAATTTGGGTGCCATCTAAAAAAATGAGTACATGTTGTTATAAAAACCAAGTAATCATTGTTCACACAGGTCACTTCCTGTATGCAGGGAGTTTATTGATAGAATCGTGATAACAAGGTTAACAGGCTGCAAAGGAAAGGATTGAACAAGTTAGGGCAGAGAGGACTTATCAGTGGTCGAGAAGACCAGCAGGTCAGGTACATAGTAAAAAATATCATTCTGCAAACACCAGTGGGTCAGATTAGTCCAAACTAATGAATAAGTCTGTTAAGCCAGAGGAGGTATTTTTAAGTTTCTTCTCACCAAGATTTTTTTTCAGGTAATTTTTTAGGAAGGCATTGTACCTCCAAAAGTCTTAGCTCTTGTAAGGACTAAAAATGGGGTGACTGTAGGCACTTATAAAGGGTAAAATTCAGTCTTAGAGCCAGGCAGACTGGAAGGATTTTCGTAATTATAACAATATTGAAGATCCAAAATGGAGTAGAAGGGTTTTCTAAGCACCCGAAAGCTTGATCAGTTTATGCTAAGGGTTAACTGGCATGGTGAACTCCAGCAGTGGGAAACTGCATTCAAGGACCTGAGCTATTCTATCTATTCCTCCTTCTCTTCTGGTGGCATTTGGTCTGCCCTTTTCTTCTGAACAAACTCTTGAGTCCTTGCATCGGGGAACATCCAGTAAAACAGCACTGCAGGATCCTTCAGCCTGCGGCTGCCTCAGGAAGCCTCCCCGGAGGGAGTCCCATTAGCTCCATGATGCTCCAGGCTATAGGAATGTGTATGTATGAGCGCAGAGACCCTGCCTTCCTCCCAGAGTTGGGTTTCTGATGCCAAATCAGGAATGACTGTCGTTTAACTCTCTGTCTCTCAAACATATATCATGAAAGATTTTGGACACCTTAAATTCTTACCTTGAACTTCAAGATGCTCCTTTTGGTATTATTTTCCTTGTTTTACAATGGAGGAGGAAATGAGACATAGAAAAATGTCTGTAGTATATCATGTGGTGCCATTTGTCTTGTTAATGAAGGTTTTTGCCTGGACAAATGCATTCCGTTTCCAAGAAGAGCCAGGCAGGCTGTGCTCCATGGTAGGTAATTCCACGACTCTGCTCAGAGCTCCGGTATCTCAGCAAAGCAGTGCAGTTACTGGTGAGCATACCTTAAAAGTCCACATAACATTCCTGCTCACAGGAGGGAATACACTCAACACTGGATTTTTTGAGTCTTCAAACAACTGCATTATTTTGGATTTACACCTGTGCTTCCTCTGCCTAGGTTCAGACCAATTTGCAAACATATGCCATGAAAGCAGTGAGGAAATTGCCCACAATTACGTGGCTTCCTTGGTTAGTGAAAGAACAGTGAAAAGTAACTGAGATTCCTATCAGCTGTGATTGTCAGCACCTTCCTCAGTGCTGGCAGTCTACTAGCAATGCTAAAACAGTCTGTGGTCTGGCTGTGGCTCAAGAAAACATCACTCTAAGCTTGTGATCTTGCCAGCAGCTCTTCTATCTCTAATCTTTTCTCCTTAAGTAATGTAACAGACATTTATTCTCTGAACGTCCCAAATCTTTTGGATATGTTTTAAGTTTCAGATAGATCAATGCATGTTCTTCCAACAAGTAAGGAAAAATATGCACACTTTCAGATATATTAACAGAATTCAATATACTTCATCAAGAGTTGTTAATATGCTTTGGGGCTCTGGCTAACAAAACTACCCTGAGCTGATTCTGTTTTTTCCTCTCAAATGGATTCTGCATCCTCACTACAGTAGCCCATGGCAGAATCCCATCAATCTGATTTTTTTTCTGATACTGTTATGCCAGCTATGGATAAGAAAAGAGCGAGAACTTTTTTTTTTTTTAAATTAATACATTATCCTGTGATTTTGGTATCGTGATTGTTCGACATTTTACATATACATATCTATATAAAAGTGTGTATATGTATAAGGTGTATGTGTGTATAGGTGTATATATGTGTGTGTATGTGATTGAATAATATGGTTTTCCTCTGTATCAAATCATAGGCATATCTTCTGTTTTGTCTCCTTTCTCCTTAGATTTCATACCCCTCTGCTCTTAACTCCCAACTCCTAACCTGTCTTTCTGTTTCACCCTAAAAAACATAAAATCCAGTTCTATCGAGACAATTAAAGTACTGTGTTAATAGAAACTTTGGTTTTGTCTTCACCGATTCACATACTATTACTTCTGTGCAGTCTATTTGAAACAGGTAACTTGCTTCCCTTTTGGAAGCTCTGCAGTTAGATAGGATGGGAAAGGAAGTCTTCATTCCTTCTGCCTGCCGTGTTGTGGCCTGCTGTTCTATTTTAAACTTGAAGGCACCATAAAAATCTTTAAACATTCTTGATCATAGAGAAGTTAGGAACTTACCAGATTTAAGCTTATCCAAATGTGGTTGATTTTTAAGGGAAATGTCAGCAAAGTTAGGATTCTCTCTGTCTTCTGAGAAATGCTGAGGAGGTGAGGATACTTTGAGCTCTTATAGGTATTCTTTTTTAAATTTAGCAGACATAAATTAAGATTTACTATCTTTACTTTCTGCCCACGCCACTGTTAAAGGTTACTGTCCCACTAGCAATGAGAACGAGCAATATTCATGTGCTGAATCCTCAGCTGCTGCTATTCACAACCTGTTCCTAAGGCACCTGCAGCAGAGGTTTACGTTAATGCTCGCTCTCAGCGGCAGTGCCTGGGAAGCTGACGTTACTCCTGCTGTGCTTTACTTCTGACCTGCCTGTTTTGGGCTGCCATCACCCTGGAAAGCACAGGGTGGACTGCAGGTGTTGGTATCACCCTAACCCGCGGCCGCTGCAGACTGGTGGAATGCCAAACCACAAATTTCTCTTGTCCACATTCAGCCCATGCCAACAGCAGTGTGTGCTGGTTTACCAGCCTGGTGTGGTCACTGGCAGCATCTTCCTTCATTACCACTCCTGGTACGGCTGAATTGGTGTTAATGGCCTCATTGCAGCATGTATGTGAATAGCATTAGATGACTACGAGTACTAACAGATTTCACCTAGTTCCTGTTTCCAGAGAAACACATTTCCTGCCGTCTGGGTATGTTCAAAGAGATGGATAATTGTAAACTGAGCACAAACCTTGCTGTGGCTTTGAGCTGAGAAAACAAACAAGAAAAAAAGAAAACGAATTATGATGGAAAAGCTGATTGTAATAACAAAGTATTAAAGCAAATTCTTTTCATACTTAGACTGGTGGATGGGTGAGAGGCAGCTTTATATTTCCAAGCTCTTTAAATCTCCAGGCTCCAGGGATGAAGTCAGAAGCTGATTGGAATGTTATCACTTCTCTGAGTTTCTCTGATTAATTCTCCTCCTTCCTTCTTTCTTTCTCTTTGCGTCCTCTACAGAGCTATTTAAATCTGTTTATTTTTTATGAGATATGCCTTGGGAACTCCAATATTTAGAGATTACTCCTTTTCCCCTTCCTTTCAGTATGGGAGTCACTGCATTTTAAAAGACTTTTCTAGAGGGTGCCTTTTCCACTAGGATTTACATTTATCAGCTTTATCTTGCTGTTCTCCCCATGACACCATAATCACTGAAATCCTAAAATGCCTCTATTTATGAGAGAGAAAAGTACAATACCTTTTTTTCTTTTCAAGGCATGGTGATTTTAGGTGCCTAGTTCCTGCCATTTTCCTCCAAAATGAGCCTGGCATTTCATGCCTTGCCTGCGTAATGATCCCAAGGTACCTTCTGCTAACAAGGGCAATAGTGACCGAGGCCACATTTAACCTATAAAACAGGAGTCGCCAGAGTCGCCTGACCTTTTTCTAACACTTCAAATGCCTCAACTTGTCATAATACTTTAATGTACCTGATCTGCGGCAAAGAGTTTCTGGGCAAAATGGCAGGCTGTAAGCGAGGGCAAGCCAAGTTGTTGGGAAATGAATGATTTATAAAGCTTCCCTTTTTCTTAGTCATTTCAACACAACAGTGTGTACCCAGGTATCGGCTAACAGAGACCACTGTTAGGAACTCTTCTTAGACATGTCTCCCAGTACCCTTATATCCGTGGGGAAAAATGCCCCAGACAACGCCTGTCTCGACGTCGTGGTCAGGAGCAGGCCTGAGCAGCGAGCTGGCCATTGCTGAGCTCCTGCTGTAGTCCTGCCTTTTGACACCTCACCAACTCCATTTAACATTGCTAAAATTGGCAGTGCTTTAAAAGCTGCTTGTTGGGCGAGAAGGGGTGGCAGACAGGGAGCAGTGTAAGCCCTGGTTCCTTAACAAGTGGGCCAAACACTCGGCCTTTGCAAGTGGCAGCCCCGCTGCAGAAGGGCTCCAAAGCTTAGTATGACTTGTCTGTGGCTTTTTCTGTCTTCAGAAGTGAAAATGACTCACCTCTTCGGCAGGCGGGTCAAAAGCGCCAGCTAGAACAGTGATTCATGGAGGATTTGTCAGGAAGGCGAAGCTGACCTGGGAGGCTGGTGAGCTGCAGGCCTTGCTCCTAGTAGTGGGACCCAGCGTAAGGCTGTGTCTCCGCAGCATTTCCATCCTTACTTGGGCCAGGGTCTGAATCTCGTTAGGTCTCCCTGTAACTGCAGGATGGCTGCAGACGGAGCAGAAAGTTTGTATGCTCAGCAGCATCCCGCTGGCTGTCCCAGCTTGCCCAAACCCAGAATGTTTTAGGTCTGACTCTGTTCACAGTGAGCTGTAATTCTGCTGAGGTCAAGCAGGCACCCCTTCATTTATGCTGGTGCTCGTCCGATCAAAGCTGCCCTGAGGCTCTTATTCTTCCTTGGCGGGCTTGCAGGGAGGATACTGTGTTCTGGTTATTTAGCACAGAAGCAGAGATGCTTCTTTTTTTTTTAATATAGTAAAAGTATATGAAAAAGTGAATATTTCTTTACCTGATGTAATGAAATAATATTAGCAACAGGTCCGAAATACAAAACTTCTGTATTCCTGGACTATTTTTGTTCCTCTAAGAAGGATGAATCACTAAGGAAAAGACCTAAGTTAATTCCTCTAAATAAATGATTATAAATAATTTTCAACCTACAATTTGCTGCAATTAATTTTGCTGGGGAAAAAAAGTGCAGAGTAACCAAGTACCCTTTAACATTTGAGTTGAAAGTTTTATTAATGAAAAATGAAATAACCCTATCTGGAGATGCATATTGCATGCTGACTGCCTGGATAAATAGTCTAGTAAATGCTCTACCTAATAAATAGTCTATCTAATGCTGGTAATCAATTACTTACTGGAACAGACTTTACTCATCAGGATAATCTGGTGTCCTTCAGGACATTTATACAAAGTACAAGGAAATGCATTGAATACAGGGCTAATATTTGTTATAAATATGGAGTTTGCCATATGCCGAGTAATTCCAATTGTTTATTTTATTTAGCAAAAGTAGTTGATCAAGTATCAGTCTTTGATGCTGCAGGCTTTTAGTTAATTTTCAAAATTCTCTTGACAAGATTTTTTTCCTTTATCTGACTACATAATCAACAACTAACACTTTCAGCAATTTAATTATCTTAATAAAAATATCAACATTTTCATTGTGATCGATACATGAAACTTTATCTTTTCCCCATTATCTTGCATGCCGTATCCTGCACACTTTTAACCTCCTGTGTTATAACTGTTGCTCTTTTCCATACTGCTTTCCTGTTATTTTAACACCCAACTTTCTATCAGGAGGATTCGCTTTTTATTAGTATTCCAAATGATTACTCCAAGACGAGTTGTATTCCTAAGCGGTCGTCTTCTGAATTAGCTTCTAGGCATTCTTTATATATCTAGGTGAAAGGAAGTTTATTTCTTACTTACAAGGTATATAGCATTTGAACTTCTTTGTGTTATCCAGTGAGGCTTTGTGAAGTCTGTTCAAAGCCTTGAATAACATTCAGAGATGTTATTCCTGTTTCATGGACATGGATCCTTGCCAAGACCACAAAGTTAACAGGTCCTGTGCCTGGTGGCAGGTAATATGCCATTTCCATTGCGTATCACAAATCTGGATGATGTGACCACATAGACTCATTTTTATCCTCCTGAGTGTGCAGTGCCAGAGACAATGCGAGACATTACGAAAATATTCAATATCTGACAGTCCCCCAAAGTACAGTGATGCCTTATAGTCCTACCTGCCCTAAGAAATGTTCTTACACACCTGCCACTGCTTAGACTTCTCTCAGTCCCTGAAAGATTAGATTCTGTACTTCATTTGTTTAGACTCAGTATTTAAACAACCACATGATTTAAATGGGATGAGATGGGAACAGCAAGCTTTGTGTTTAATGGTTCTTGGAAAGAACTAAGGACAGGACTTGGAACGGACTAAGGACAAAAGTCTATATGGAGGTGTGATTTCTACATAGAAAACTGAGATGCAATGCACTAAAGCTTCTCAGACATGTTGTTTTCCAGACGATTTCCCTTCATTTCCCATTATTACGGACTAGGTAATCCAGAAGGTAGGTTTTATAGCAGAGGTGTCTCCATGTCTCTGGAGTGGCAGTGAAGAGGTTGGGTCCTCCAGGGGCACCGGCACTGAGGGCACCATAACCCCCTTCAAAGAGCAGGAAGCCTCACTTGGTATTAGAAACTGAAACCCTTGCTGTAAGGGCTTTTGTGAAGAATTTTGCAAAAAAAAAAAAAAAAACATCCTGATGTCAAGGAACAAAGTGTTGCTGTTTCCCACTTTCCTTAGAAGGGATTTCCTGAGGCTCCATAAGAACTGGAGGAAGGCGCTGCCAGTGCATCCTCCTGGAGAGCCCTTCAGAGAGCAGAGCTGATATTTTTAACTATTCTGGGTCAGACTGGTTGTTGCAGGGAGACGGTAAACACCCTGGCTGGAAGGGAAGTACAGGCAGACTTATTCCCTTGCACACTCCCTTCTCTGTTCATTTACCTGCTAGAGATGAATCAATATAGTTTTAAGTTACAGTTACAAGGCTCAGCAGCACTACAACAATGAACTAAAGTTGTTTGCTTTTCTTTGCGCTCTGTCCCATCCAATTCCAGAAAGTGTTTCTTTGCTAAAGCATAGCTTCCAGAATAACCTTCAGCCTTCAAGGGCATCTGCAGAGAGGTGAACCAGCCTTTTGTTGAAGTCAAGGATCTCTGGAGACGTCTCTGAAAGGGATAGCTCCCTTTCAGGTTGATGTATTGTGTGATACATTGTGGGTCAGTGTGACCGCTGAAAATGTAGGCACACAAAGCTTTTTGAACATAACAAAAGCAACTTATTTGGAACAACTCTTTTCTTTTCAAAAATATGTTCATTGAAAGTGGTTAAGTAGGATTGTGTTTTTAAGTGGTAATTTAGTATGCATGGTATTTGCAAGCCACACTATAATATATTTTATGCAAGAAGAAACTCATGCAATGACACTTGACTACTAATAGGTTTAAGATCAAAGTCTAAGTGTCGTGTATGCACATCTTCAGTCCAAGAGAAGTCATGGTACTTTCCTTATCAAACAGCAACCTTCACTGACTCAGTGATACTCTAATAGGAAACATTTTTTTTTCTTTTTTAGAAAAGAAAAAAGTCTGGTTTTATGTGAAAGGTAATACTTGATAGTCAAAATCTGCATCAATTTTATATTGATTTCTTTATAACATTCTTTACAAATATTAATTATTTTGTATGTTTCCTTCTATTTTGGTATTGTTTAGAGATGCTCACACATCACAATTATTACTTTGATTATTATTATATTAATTATATTAGTAGGAGAACTGGCAGTGGGAAGCTTTAGCAGGAATGGGATTTTTTTTTTTCTGCTCTGTTCTATCCCTGTAGATCCTGGAAAAGAAGACTGAAAACATTATAAAAAGATGAAGAAAAGAGTCTCATGATTTGTTGCTTCATAGCAGGGAATAGATTGGAGAGAAAAGAATTAGTCTTATTTTTCAGGGGTGATTTTAACAGTGTTTAAGAAAAGGCATTTGCGGATAAAGAAATATCAGAACATGAGGAAAATAGTACAGGAAGAGAGAAAGAAATTGCTAAAACCAAATTAGGTCAGTAGACAGGGCAAAAGTTTTGTGATGGCATGGTGCATGGAGAAATGATAGAAACAAGAACGGAGGGTATGAATCTGTTCAAAACTACTGCTCTGATTATAGTAAGAGGTTCTGTTTGGTTAATATGACTCTGCTATGGATGTTTGTAGTTAGACTGGGATACAGAGCAGAATTTCTGCTATACTATGGGTGAAATAAGCTACACAGAATTTTGTCACTATGAAAAACCTCAAACTCCAAGAAATAGGCTATCCTCACTAACAGTAATCTTCAGTTATGCTCCTTTAGTCACGAAACCAAGTGGTGGTTTTCTTTAGAGCTCATTTTCAGCTAGATGTTACAGAAGTTGCTATAGAAAACAGAATGTTCATGAGTTTGTTCAGTTCAAATTAAATGCGAATATAAACAAAATCAGGTCTTTAACTAAAGACTTTAATTTTGAAAGGGAAGACTGAGAGAGATTAAGAAAACTAATTAGTGAAGTCAGCTGGAAGGAAGAGCTAGAGGATTTGAATATAGAAAAGAGCTGGCATGTTGGGAATGACCTCGAGAGTAGGCAAGAGCTTTCAACAACTTTTGAAAGGAATAATAATTAGGAAAGCAGTAGTTAAATGAGAAAGGCACCATGGGTTTACTGAGGTTGATCAGGCTAAGGTTGTATGTCTCTTTATAACTGATTTTCTACAAAAGGAAATAGCCTGCTACAAACAAAACTAACTTTAATCTCTCAGGATTTCAGTAAAGCATTTAATACTTTGCTACATATAAAAATTATTAGGTAAAACCAGAGAAAATCTAGATCAATAAAAGAATTATGGTAGTGGACCATAAAAGAACCTAGCTTACAATAGCAGGCTTTGCTAAGAGGACACTATTGGCCTGAAATATTTATTATTAATATAGCTAACAAGGATCATTATTAAGACAAATTGTGTTTAATATTTTCTTTAATGGTGTTAGTGTAAATGATCATTCAGTCCAAAGGATGAATGTTTTAAAGGAATACAAATAAGATGAAATTTAGGATTATCTGATAAAACATTGGACCTAATATTTCTGTCTTAATCTGGAGTCTCATCAGCTTGAAACATTACAGGAGAGAAAACAGCGTAGACAGATTAAACCAGTGAGACTGGAATGTTATGCACAGTGGTGATCATGGATATTTAAGGAGATAAATTGGAATTGTGTCAGGAACATAGATGGCTATCCCCCTACCAGCTGTATTAAGATACAGAAAGAGCTTAATATGGAATAAAAGATGTAAATGTAGATAAGTGACCACGTGTTCCAAGGTGGAAACACAATGGTGGTAAAAGAGGTAGTTGAAGAGTATTTTGGCACAAGGGCAAATGGGAGTAGATTGGCCATGAACAGAAGTTGGAAGATGTGTCTTATTGCTCAAAGGTGCTAGGTCATTGCTTTGAAGGAAATGATAAAGGTAGAATCTTAGTTGTAGATGAAGCTGGTAACTTTATGACAGTGAAAATAGTGCCTACAGTAATAAATATTCAGTAACAACTCAGTCATATTCCTTGTATTACTATATGTGCAACCAGAAATGCAGAGAGACATCCTTCTGTGTCTCGTGTCATTGTATATTTGGCGATGGTTTTTATCCCAAATCTCTAGGAATGTTACAAAACAGAAACATTAAATATTTCCTACCAGTAACTGTGCATAATAGCTATGTAATGTTTAATTGTTTAAATATTCTATTAACACCTCAGATGTATTGACATCCCTAGAGGTAGACATATTATTTTCAGTTTTCCAAAGACTAACCTGCTCAAGGTTATAACCTTACAAGTAAGCAGCAAAGATAAAATCAGATCCCAGCTGGATCCTAATCTTTGGTTTTAAGCTGGAAACTACAGTTCTTCATGAACAGGGTTAAAAATCTTCATGAATGGTTAAAAAAGAGGTTACTATGAACTGTATCTTCATAATTAGGAATTCTTTGGAACCAAAATATTTGAAGTTACTTGGTTCATTCTGTAGTAATCTGCTCATTGTTACGCTGAAAAGGTAAGACTAAACAGTATGTGGATAGGTAAGCAGGTAATACTAATTCCAAATAGTAATAATAGGTATGTAAACCCAAGATGATCTCATTAAAGTAATAACCGACTCTGAAGGATATTGAAGACCAGATGGAAATCCAAATAGGAGAATCCATAATAAGACATAAGGATGCAAATTACCCAAAGCAGAAATTTTCCACATTTAAATGTAGTTTCTTATGTCATAAAAAGAAATACACATAAAATACAATCTGTTAAAGTATTTGTATTGAAATCATAATTTCTAAGTAGATTCACTTTGAGTGCTGCAGAACCAATGAATATATATGGAATTGTTAGCTTTCACGGAAAGATTCACTAGAAACTGTCAATCCCTGTATGATGTGTAGAATCAGTTTCACATTTAACATGTTTGCAGATTGTCAGAGGCTCTGCATGCATGTACATGCATGCACATACGAGCATAATCACTGAACCTTTTGGTCCGTTTAAGGTATTAGTAGAAGTGACGTGTAATTATAGGTTGTTGGGAGACTTCTTGTTTATGTCAGTAGCCACTTGTTCTCCATCTATAATTCCTTGTTGTGCTTTGGTAGAAGGAGACATGCCAGAAGGGTCTGAAACCTGATTTGGACAGAATTTAGGCAGTGAAGTGAAGAAAGAAACATAGTAATGACTTTAGAGATCCATCTGTTGTGCTTACACAATAATATTTCAGTATTAGAAAAATGGGCTATTTTGAAGGTTCCTTTATCACTTACAGGCCTTGTTTAATTAGTAGCTTAGGATAACCATCACAAAGTTTCAGACCAGAAAATGTTCTTCATATTTTTTCCCATAATATGATTCCTTATTTTATGTAAGATTTCAAACTTTATGTAAGATTTCAAAGATTTCCCCTACAGCCTTGTTCAAAGCACCCCTGCAGCGGTCCCTTCAGGCATGCTGGGTTTTTTTTGTTGCACAAAACAGTTTTGAAGTAGGAAAGATGGAGACTAGTGAAGTCTCGTGGAGAACAGACCAAGCAGACTGAGGACCAAGTAGGTTAAAGTATCTGCGGTAGCAACAAGTACTGCCTCTGGATCAGTTTCTGTGTATATGCACACAGTCAGAGAATGCTGCCGTATCATGTATAGACCTTATGCAACAGCAGGGTACTACCAGTTATTTGTTTGACTTTAACCTTAGGTATCATCAAAAAAACAAAACAAAACAAAAAAAAACCCAATGAAGTGGCATATGCATCCATCTCTTTAAAGTAGAGAATCAAATGAGAGAAGAAATAAACACTGTAAAACATTATCCATACGCTGGATAGTATGCATGGTGTCACCGCTGTGAGGTGCTCGTGGGAAGAAGGAAGACATAGTTTCTGAGTTTCAGCTAGCAATATTGACACCTACAGTGCAAAACCAGGCTTTAAACATCAATTTTCAGGAATTAGAATTAGTGAAAAATTAAACATTAACAATAGCCAAAGTGCCTGCAGTGTTGGAACTTTGTTATGACGGATTTCTAGACTTGTGGACTAGTAGAGGCTGATAGCTCTCCCCTCGGTAGCAGCAGAAAGGATCTATCATATGGGATAGAAATGTCAGGTGTGAATTGTGAGCCAGTTTTATGCTTCCCTCCCTTCTGCTACTTTTTTTCTCAGTTTACTCATTTTAAACATTCATATGGGAGCTTGGCATGAGGAAAAACAGAGCAGCTGGCAATCCCTAACCAGCAGGACAATCCCTGTGGTCCTTTCAAATTAATTGATCTTAAGGCATCCTTTAAACTACACTGCATTATGTGGAGGTCAGTTGGATTCTCAGTCAGTCTGTAAACCATAATAGCAAACAGAAGTCTTCCAATCACCAGCCTTCCCTGGCCTCACTCGTAGGCAGCTGAAAATTCAGAGCTGGTTCATGGTAAAAAATATTCAGACATCACACATAGGCAAAAACAAACAAAACAAAAGCAGCTTGGTAATAAATAACCAAGGGTTATTTTATAGTGCTACTCTCCAATGGGTTTGGAGAAGGGAATGTAGATTTGATCACTACGCCTGGGTGAAAAGTGTGTAAAATACCTTTAAGCCTCATTTTGAATCCAAGTATGCATTTACTAACTATTTCAGTCACAAACTTCTAGTAGATGGAGCGTGTGTATTTTTGAGCACGGCTGAGCGCCACGGAGCAGTATTACTTGTAGCAGGCAGCCAGTCAGCGTGGCGTGTGGACTGTGTTCAGCAAAAACCTGCCAGGTTCTGACCTCACCCTGATGCAGTTCCAGCACGAACTCCAACGGAGTTACCAGAAGTCAGTGGGGCTATTTGAAATTTGCACCAGAGGATATTAATTTGGAAGCTGGCCCATGCCTGGGTAGTGTTTCCTGAAGCAATGTGTCTATCGTAGCTCTTTGCTGAAGTTGGTTCTTCTACCCTGGGTCTCATGAGTCAGGAAATCAGGAAAGAATCCTGTTGGTCATTAATACTACTTCTTGTGAGAAAGATACAAAGATTTTGAAATTTCAAAATCCAAAAGGCAAGTAGAAGGACCCCAGATTCATTTTTAAATCTCATGTTTTTTATCAATTTCAGAAATTGTGAAGTCTATTTTTTTAATATCCGGGATTGGCAGTGTCTGGGGAAAGGCAGGTTGGTCTTATGATGATGCAAGGTCCTCAGATGAGCAAAAGTCTTTGCTCCTCTGTGCAACCTTAAGGACTCATTTAAATGTTGGTTCTGACTAGAGAAAAGCGGGCCTGAATGTGTACAGCCATAAGAAAGTACGTTTTAAATGCTTTGCCTCTATACCTTTGTGAGTCTTTCAATGGGGAATGTATGTGCAAGTTTATATTTGCCATCCAGGATGTAACAATGTTTTAGACCCAGTGCTCCATATCTGCCGAGTTTTAACTGCTCTGCAAGCCACAAGCGGGCAGTTCAGAATAAAACATTAGCTTAAATATGGAGTTTTGAATGCTGTTTTGTTCTTAATCAGTTTCATCATTTCTTTCTCTGTTTACTTTCAGGCCCATTTACAATATCAGTAGACTAAATTATTTTCTCTTTCTTAACAAAGAGAGAAAGCAGGGGCAATTGAAATAATTGCTTAGATTTCTTGTAATTGTTCTTAAGAGAGAAGAGATTCATCTGAATATTGTATTAGATTTCATACTTTTTACTTTACTTCCTTGTTTAGCCACATACTATTCTTTACTCTTTAAAAATGTTTATGTTGAAACATTTTCTAAACAAAAGTTTCTAAACAAAATCAACGTATTTAAATATACACTAATTTGGTTCTTCAGTATGTAGTTTTGCAATTTGTTGTGGTTATTCTAACATCCAAAATGACCACTGCAGTTACGATCTATAGAATAGTGCTATAGAATCTTTTCCACACCTTTCAACACGATTGCTTTTTATCTTCCTTTCCACATTCCTAACGTCTTCCTCCCCCTATCATTTTTCCTCTTTATCTTTTCCTCATTATCTACTCCCTGCGGCCCATTCATCTCCATGATCCTCTCTCCCTGTTTGTCAGCTCCTCATTCTAATTCCCGTTTCCTCCCCCAAAAACTTAGTGCATTTTCTTAAAAATAAAAGATGAAGTTGTGTGTTAGATTCTGTGACGCTTCTCAGAAGTGCAGCGCTCTGCCGACTGAAGCAAGCAATGGCAGCGTCCATGCATATTCCCTGGTGTCTGCCAGGGCTGGCGTTCAAGCTCAGAGTGACTCTGAGTCTGACTTTTCTAGAGCTAAATGAAATCAGCTTTTTTGGAAACACATTTTTCTGGGGCTGAAAATTGTACTTGTTTGCAGAGATTCAGAAAAGCTATTTTACTAAAGATTTTTGATATTTCTTTCCTTTATAAGCTCTGTTTTTATGATCTGAGGTCAGATTGAACACGATTGTAAGAACTAGGATTCTGACTGTTTTCTGTTTGACTTGCTTAAGTAATACTACATCTGACAGTAATTGTGTCTCTTTCTCCCTTCTTCAAACAGCAGTGAGTTCTAATAGATGTGCAGATTTTGCAACACTGAGGAAGGTTGACCTTTAAGCAGAAAATGGTTCTTAATCTTAGCTAGAGAAGAGATTTTACTTTGCTCTGATAATTAAGAGAATCAGGATATTAAAGTTCATGTAAACCGTATGCATGGGAACCAAAAGCATTGATATTAGAATTTAATCAAAATGCAAGAGTATGAAAGTGCTGGTCTCATCCACTAGGAAGAAACAGATGTTGCTCATCAGTGTAGGCAACAACAGTGGCTTAAGCTAACGCGTTTTTCTCTCCATCTGTAGCAGACTGACATTGCAGACAAGGTCACTTACCACTTGTCATCTGAGACCTGGTAGTTCCCTGCTGAAAGCTGTTAATTTCTTAAAATGTGCTAACTCAATTGTTAGAGATCATGGCCTGCCTGATTAAAAGGTGGAAATGAGCTAGATGAGGGTAGCTGACTCTCCTCATACAATGAGCCATACTAGACTTTTTGCAGTTTTATACTTGCATATTAAAATCTATAGAAGGGTGATGGCATTGAATGAGTAACCAGAGAGATTACTCAGATGAAGGCCTGAGGTGAGACTTCGTAAACTTGCAGACTGTGGGGGAAATACATCCCAGCCTGCATTTCTTAACAGTGAGGGTGACAGAGCCCTGGAACAGGCTGCCCAGAGAGGTTGTGGAGTCTCCTTATCTGGAGATCTTCCAAACCCTCTTGGACGCAGTCCTGTGCCACATGCTCTGGGTGACCCTGCGTGTGCAGGGGGGTTGGGCTAGATGATCTCTAGAGGTCCCTTCCAACCTTAACCATTCTGTGGTTCTATGGTTCTATGGCAGCCTGGCCCTGCCCCGGTGGTTAGTCCTGCGCTTAGTCCTTAGCTGAGCTTTGCCTTTCCCCAGCGTATCCTCAAGGCCTGGCTGTCCCAAGACTGCTTGGTGGCCGCAGAAGGTGGTAAAACATGAGTGGATACAAGCTCAAGGCCAAGCAGGAGCTAATCCCACAGAATTATGGCTTTACCCCTGCTTCAGCTGTTCTCCCACACAACCTCATCCAGAGCAAGCCTGTGCGAGGACCAGCAGCCCGTTAAATAAAGCAAAACATAAGAAGAAAACTAAGGCCCAGCAGTGATTCTTTGCGTGGTCTTTAATTTTTGTTTCATTGAAGAAGATATACTGTGTAAAAAATGTTTTAGTCTATGATGCTTTGGGGTCAAGCCTGGCTGAGTCAGGCTATGACAGTACTGCAGCTAAGAGAGACATCTCAGCTGAACCAATTACCCTCGTCTCAGTAATACTCGTTGAAGCTTTGTGTGTTGGATAAAGCTGATTATGAAATAATTCATTCCTGTGGTGCACATAAGAACAGTGTGCGCTTTCAATCAACTCATATTTAAGACTTCTTTCAAATGGGACCTAATAAAACATAAAAATGTTTTTTTTTTCAAGAAACTAGTTGGCAACTAATATAGCAAAATTATTAAGAAAGTGGTTATTTTCAAAGGAGCATAATGCCACGAGCGTAATGAGAAGCATGAAAACGACATGCAAATCTGCAAAAATGGGATTTCTTAAAAGCCATAGCTTTTCACCAAATCTACTCATAGGCAATACTGCATTTAGTAAAACACAAGCATGGTGTGTTGTATCGCTTCCAAAGTTGCCCTTGGACTTCGTAGGAAATTTGTACTTTTACAGTTTTCAAAGACACTGGTCTTAAATAAATGTTTGGTGAACCTTGAAAAAAGTAAATAATTTGTTCTTTCTCTATCTTTCTTTACCTTCACATGCACCTTGTTTTCATGTGTTTCCATCGTCTTTGTTATTTCCTTTATTCTTTTCTCCTTTCATTTTTTCATTCTCTTTAGTTTGTTCTTTCATTTGTTCTTTCATTCTTTTGTTCATTCTTCCTAACTGGTTTGCAGCTTAGTTATGAATAAAAACATTCATTTTGCTTTTAAACCATAAGTATTTATGAAATCATGTGGCATGCTTTTAGCCAAATGGAAGAACATTCAAAAGCATGAACTGAAGTATATGCCAATTTTTTCCCCCCTCAATTTCAAAATGGTGCTTATATTTAGAAGGGAAAAAAAAAAGAATTACAGAAAAACAGTTTAGGGCCTGGAAAGTAAAATGACATATTTCACTTGAAAACATGCAGTTTATATTAAGTGCTTGATCAAAGTGCTTTGTTTTCATTCAAAATAGTTTTTATTTTAATTCATTGAAATTCAAGACTTCTCATAGCTCTAATTAACATCCTGACTATATTTTGTTTTTCATTCTTCCTTTCTTCCGTCATAAAGAAACATGCTACATACTTACTACTCATCGTTCAATTACTTATTGTTCAATTTTCTCTATTATATTTCCAAATCAAGAAAAAAAAATCCAAAACCTGATGGTCACTGACTAGTTCATTCTTATTCCATAATACAATAATGTTAGCTTCAGTGACATCTAAAATGAATATAAATATCTCATTAATCTTACAAATACCAAATTAAGTGTGTAATAATGGATAACCATGTGAAAAATAGCTATTTGAGGGCACAGACAGAGTTTATTGACATAAAGTCAATGTTAGGACTGTGAACAGTAGGTGATATAAGAGTGCGATGCAAAACTGCTTAAAAAACCTTGTTTTGGAGAGGCAAAGAAAATGATGTACTGAGCAAAGGCTAACAAACCAACAGAAAGATTTGTTGTGGAAATCTTGCCTTACCTCTGCCAATAATTTTTAAAGAATGAAGCAGTAGTTAATATATTCAGGAAACAGAAACTTTCTTCTAGGGTACATGCTTCCATTTTTTTTTTTTTTTTTTTTTTTCTGTATTATTGCTCTTGAGGTCCTTGACGAACCAGTGAAAATGCTTCAGGAACTCTTAGGATGCCTCGAAATGAAGCTGGACTCAAAGCGAAGGCCTCCCTGCTCAGATTCCTATCAACTGCAAACAGGGAGAACTGCCGCATCCTGGTTGTCAGTAGGAATCTGCAGATGATTCAGTGTGCATTTAAATGAACTAAATGAATCACTGGGTTGTGACTTTACATTATTACATATTTTGTTATATCACATATCACAAGTTTTTGTATGGAAACGTAGGTGTTTTGATGCTTTCATTCATTGCAGTTGTAGTGAACAGTCGAAATTTAAATGTTTATGGGTTTTGGAAAAATTTTGATACAAATAGTAAATATACCATAGTAAATATCAAAGCGAATAATAAGGTTAAAGGTATAAGATACTATACCTCATTTCCACACATTTGTTGCAACATTTTTTTAATTGACACATCTGACAACACACTTTGATTTTAATGAAACTGTTTTTCTAGTAGAAGAATCTCCCACTCTGGTAATGAAGTTTCTCTTCCTTTCCCAGTTAAAGTGCACTAGAGATTTCCTTATTCTTTAGAAGCATTTCTTTTGAAAGCAATGTTTTCAAGGAAAGAGACTTGTCTCCTTTAAATCTAATTTGAGATTAAAAAAAATCTTTGATAAGTTCATGACCATTTCTTAATGTCCCTTAGTCAAAACCCCCAAACCTAACAAACTACTCTTAGCTTACAGTGTCCTCCCACAAATACCAAAGAAGCAGGTGAGAGAGTTCTTCAGCTTTCCTGGGATTACAAATTAATTCATCTTTTGATGAATGTGTGAAAACCGTTTAATTTTGTTTTGTTACAGAAAACTTTAAACCTCAGCTTGAATTCATTTTATACTTTATTAAATCATCTATTAGTAAAACAAGTTTTCCATCAGTTCTGCCTTATAAATTTTGAAGAAACAAAATTCCGTCACTTTTTTTATCTTCACTTTGTGGCAACACTGGGATGCGAAGAGTTAATGTTTCAAACAATAAATGGGCTCGAGCTACATTTTGGTTCCAGTATATTACCAGGAGCTCCCAGACCCAGTGGCACGCTACCCACTTTTTGCTCATTTTACCCCTAGAGGAAACTTAAAGACAATGCTAACGTTTTCTTTTTCACTTTCCCGTATTCTTGAAAAAAAGTAATGATGGAGAATAAATTATTGTTTTCAGTATCAGACAATATGTCCTGATGATAGTTTTGTTCTTTGCATTTGTGGGAAGTTTGCTATATACTTGATATTTTATTTGAAGAATTTGGTTGTAAAAAGCCTATGGAAAGCATTCTAGAGAGGTGTAGCAGCTATCTGATGTATTAAAAGATGTTTTTTTTTCCTGTTATACTTTTGTTTTCACAGAAGAACTTTACTATGTAAGAAGAGACTCCGCTGTGAGACACTGTGATAACATGGGATTCTGGGTTATGAACAAAACTATCAAAATGTATCAAAATGACAGCTGCCTGGGTGAAATTGGGAAGTTTTTTTTTTTAAAAAAAGGAAAGGCTCTGACCTCTTGTACAAACAACAGCCTCTACCTATTACATCACCACACTGCAATTAGATTTATTACATCTGTATGCTCTTGGTTTGAGTAAGGGAACTATGTGATGTGATTTTAATTGGCTTATGTGTCATGCTGGGTTCACTAATGCGTTAGAGCCTGTATTGTCCTGCTGCTGTAGGAAACATTTCCTGTTAAAAAATAAAATCAGCCAGTCCAATGCAATCTTTCAAATATATTCCACTGCAACAAATGACAACACCTTCTAAATTAGTCTGGAAATGTAACCCATCAGCAAAGCAAATAATAACCCCTGTCTGTCTTCTCATCATATTTTAGAAATCTCTAGAAATCTGTTGAAGCATGTCCTTGCAGGTCCAGTGCAGAACCTGCTCATCAAAAAGCATAAAACCTCTTTTGTATTTCGACTGGTGGCTTCAAACTTTTTCGAGCTTCTCAGATGAGGGATAGTGCTGGGCAGCTCGTTTCATCTGTCTGTGCCTTTATGACGTGATTCTGTGAATAGAAATTGTAGTTCTTAACCCGTATTCGAGATTTGTAGATGAACTATATAGTATGAACATAATTCCTAATGAGTGTTCTGGGAATTCAGAAATACTCACATACAGTAATAGGCATTTGCCTGTATTATGGATTCCTACATGTGCTCTATACCTAGTACATCATAGTGGATTATGGTTATGATATTTGAATACATGTATAAGCATCCTGATTTTTTTTTCCTGTCAACTTGTTAAAACATTTGTTAGAGCTATTGTAAAGTTACTGTGAATACTGATGAAATCTAGGTGAGAATAAATGCATATAAATAAGGGAAAATTGCTTGAAATCTTATCTTAGTAAAATGTTCATATCAGGTGAAGGGTCTTTTGGAATCTGATACCATCAGTCAGTCATCTTTGAGCTATTACAGCCAAGTGACTAGGCAGATTGGCAGAGATGAGGCATTAGTTGTTATTAATACTAGAGGCATTCTGCAATCTGTAAAGACCCTTTATTAACTTCTCCCGTTTATTCTACAACCTGTGTATCTTTTTAATGCAAGTAAACAGTGAAGAGTAAATTGTGGGAATCCAAGCGTACGCTCCCATATCTCATCTGTTTTAGTGGGAAAAAAAAAATTAGTGCACCCTTACTCCTTTGAAAGAGTTAATATTTATCTACTTGTTGCCTCCAGAAGCATAGTATTTACGTTTTATAGTCCTGTTATCTTAGAAAGAGGAAATAGCACTTACCCACCTAGCAACAATAAATTATGAAATAAATAAAGTTTATCTTTTGCTTGTATTGTAGATCTTTGTCTCGACTGGTGAGTAATCTGGACTGATCCATGTCTGGTCTGATACCCTGTCTAGTTAGATGAGATAACGTAGGTTGTCTTTGTGCATCCTTCTGCGTTTGGATGTCCCTTTGTTTGGAATCAATAGACTTTCACGGGTGGGGAGGTCCTGTCTGTTCCCTTAGGGCATGCATTATGTGTGACTTTAAAACCTAAGCAGAAGTGAAGTCTTTCGACTTGCCAGGTTGTTCTGTGACTGCATTGCGTGTACCGTATTGCTTCATTTCTTCTCTATTTTATTAGGAAGAGAGTTTAGTTATGGGGTTGATGTAGCTCTATCCGTCCAGCTGGTTATGGGATGTTAAAAAAATATATTCGCATTTGTGCAGCAGATAGCTTTGAAAACGCTCTTTTAATAAATGATTCAAATAAGGTTGTGAATATGGAGATGTTTTTATTCAATAGGTTGTGTATAAAATATCTGTAAACTGAGCATTGAAATGAAATGTAGTAGTGGCTTTAACTTATCTAAAAAAGTGTAATAGTTTGTGTAGAGCTGTTTTCAGTATTATTTTTTTTCTAACTAATAGTGTTTGGATTTATTTAAAAACACTTAAAAGTCTCTGGAGCCTCACAGTTTGCAATTCCAGGTAGTACAATATGATATTATTTTCTTCCAAATATATACAATTTAGTAACAGAAATGTCCTGCTGTTTGCTTTGGAAAGAGACCCAATTATCATGTACAAAATTGAATTGTTGTTATGGCTTTTTGGAAAAAGGTACATTATGTCTCAAAATAGAAAATGTGCACATAACCTGTGCCCATTTGCATTGCTGAGTTCTCTGATGTCAGTGAAATGTTAGAAATCGGGTTATTAAATACAAGTTAACTATGATGCAATCAGCAGTGGCACATTTTATTTAAATTGCTGTGCTCACTGTTGGGAACCATGCGTTAATCTGAACCATATTTTGACTGCTGAAGTCACAGCAGCTTCGTCCTGGGCTTCCATCTATATGACATAAATAAATAAGAAAAGGGTAAAAATATGGATTCAAAACCAGGTAGATATGATTTTCAAAATGTGGGAACTACCAAGGTTATGGTATCTAGTCAACTTCACTGGAGAAGACGACAGAGGAGAAGCATGATAACTGTATACTAAAGATGATAAAGCAGCAAATGACTAATTATTCTCTTTAATTAATAAATGCACAACTAGGAATAAAGGGCTTAGTCTTCATTAGACAGACTTAATCTTAAATATTAGAAAAAAACTTTGTAGAGTACAACTAGTCAATAAAATAATCCATCAAGGGAAACGGCAGGATTGCTGCTGCGGAATGTGTTTAGAGCTGAGCTTTGTACATGCGTGTGTAGAAGAAGCTTAACAGTAATCAGATTTGGCAGCTTTGAAAACTACAAGTATGGGAACACAAACCTAACGATGGGAAACAGCTATAAAAGAGTCCCCAAAGCTCTAGTGGCACCTTGGCCAGCGAACACAGAGTCTGGAGACCTGATGCACCGTGTGAACACCGTCGCTTGCTGATTTCCTCCTTTTGCACAGCAGTAATGATGGTACTTTCTACCTGCATTCCAGGTGATATTAAACCTTTGAATTTATGGCCCTTAAATGCCATGGTCTTAGTATGTTCTGTGTAGAAGCAAACACGTAAACTATTCCCAGGGCTTGGGGCACAGCTGTGTGCTACACACTGAGGATGACACCTCTTAAGCACTGTCTTAACAGGGAGTCCTGGCTACTTTGGATTTTGTATGCTCCTGCTGTGCACTTGGAGGAGCATGAGCAAGACCAGGAATACATTTATCATAAATGCTGTAGAGAAGATGAAATAGTCTGGCAAAGAAAGCCATTCCCTGCTATGTTGACTGTTGCCCTGTACCTCAAGCAGAAGCACAGATTTATGTTGCTGGTTCTGGCATGATTTATACCTAAAGTTTTGTGACCTTAAGAACCCTGATCTTTCTTGAAAGTAATGCCTAAGTATGTGCATGCACCCGTTTGGGAAAGAGAAAAGGTTCTAAATCTTCTTGTCTTGTTGTTGTCTTTCTGTGTGGTCTCTCTTTAGTGCAGCTTACTCCTATGAGGCATTTGCAAGCATGTAATTCCAACTGTGAAAATCAGGCCTGCCCTGAATCTCAGGGAAAGGCAAATGCTTTTTGAAAACACTGAGAACCTGCAGGAGTTATTGCACTTAATTGAAATATGCAATGTAATTTATGTTTTGAGAAGAGCAGAATTCAGAGACTGGTCTTTATTGTTTGCTGAACCCAATGGCCAAATCCACCTGGAGTGGTTTTGGCCATTTATACATTATCATTTAGAAACTGTCATAGCTCTAGGATTCTGCTTACAAAGCAATAGGTTCCCATAAAATGTGTAATCTCTTATGTGCCAGAGTCTGGCTTTGATTTCTTGCTTCTCCAGGAAATAAAAAACTGATGTCTGGTATATAGGATAAGGCCAACATATGAGAGCATAAGGCAGTGCTTCATTATGTTTAGAAAAATGTCAGACTGCTGGTTTCTGATGGTGACAGGCATTGCCATTTTTCCCCCTTTTTAAAAAATGAGATGGAATTCTGTAAATTCTTCAGTCAATAGTAAATAAATGGAAATAGCATCAGACGTAGGAAAACAAGATAGGCATCTGAGCTTCTTTAAGTCTCTAAAATGATGCTAGGACTGCCAAAATAAATGATGCTTACAAAGAAATCTCAACCACTGTGAGTAGCAGTCATACCTCATAGGTGTTGCTGAGGCCTCTGTCAGGGAAGAAGAGATTATGATGTATTGGTGTAGTTGAGTATGTGCCTACTCACTTAATTTTGCTGTTGTAAATTTTCCAAATATTTCCATTAACAGAATCATATCAACTTTTACTAAGTATGGTTATTCTACAGTAATTTGTCAAAATTTTGTAATTATTCACTCCCTGAAGACCATGCGTGAAGTGTTTGTGCACTATGGTAATTACAGCATGGGTGTTCCAAAATAAGCATAAGCTTTTGACAGATAAAAGTGCATTCATGTAGGTATAAACCAAAATAATGTTGTTGATAAACTTTATTATACACTATTTCCCCATGCACTTTACATATTAAGACAATAAATCCATAAGAATTAAATAATAAAGATCATGAAGTAGGGGGAAGTAAATAGAAATGGGGTAAGTAGTGGGGAAGAGTATTTTCACTTGTGATTTTAAGTGAGATAGACAGAGAGTTGTTGAAGAGACATAACAGGAGTCCAGTGCAGGCAACATGAGCTGCAGGGACTTAATTGCCTGGCAGAACCTAAGGAGAAAGTAAAAGGAATCCAGTGCTTTGCCATTTCCTAGGGAGGCTTGTTTAGTATATTAAACATGTAATATCAACATTTGGAGGTATAATCTATGGCTATTTGCACACAACTCTTACATTTTGTTTTATGCAAATAGACAAGAATGGAAGTAGGATCACTGAGATTTTTGCTTGCACTCCACCCTTGAAGCAGTTTTCTAGGTAGGACTTAATAAAAAACCTGAACAATAACAGAGAATAAGAATCCTGTAAATAACATGCAGTCTTGCTGTTGTTATTTTTATAATTCCATGCTCACCTACCATGTGTACCTTTTGGTGTGGTTCTGATTTTGCCCTCATTACATTGTAGATGAAGTAGCAAATGTCAGTCTTTTAAATTTCTTTTTTTCCATGGGATAGAGGAGATGGAAGCAGATACATGCATGTTCACTTCAAAAAGGCAAGGGTCACAGACAGCAATAGGATCAGTTTTGCGTTAAAAATTGCAATAATAACAGAAAATGTCTGCAGAATTGCTCAGTGGAAGAGAGGGCTTCTTTTCTCCTTACACTGTGATGAAGAGCTCTGTTCTTGGGAGCGAGTCAATCATTCCTATAACCTGGACACACCAAAATGCATATTTATGGCTCCTCTGACTGACCATAGACAAGAAATCTCAAGTTAGCCTTGCTGCTCTTCCTGAGTCTGTGAAACTATTTTCAGGGCAGTCAAAGTCTTTTAAAGTCTCATGGAAAATACTTCTGTGTGGCCAGTGTGAAGTCCTTCACATGCGTTCCAGTTAGGTCCATGTTAAAATCCAGTCTGATGAAAGCAGACAATCATGTCCACCGTGGAGGAAATTCGGCAAAGGATAGCAGGCTGTGTGTTGTAAAAGTGAAACCAAGCCAGGAGCAAGGAGAACCTATTATATGCACTACAGGCATCTTTATATATTTATATATATATATGTTTTGTGTACACATATATGTACATTTACTACAGACAATTCTATCATTTTGTCATCTAAAACTCAGCAGTTATATGAAATTTGCAAAAATAACTATTTCACCAGATCATATAGGGTTTAGCCAGATGATAATGAATGAAAGACCCATGGCACATTAATTAGGAAATAGTTAGCGTCTTTTGTGGGGCTTTCAATGGCCTTCAATGTACAACTTTTTTCTGCACTGTCAAACCTCACGACTAAGTAGCTTCTGAGCTCATCTTCTGTGCTGGACACCATCAGCCCCATCTTATTTGCACAGTTAGCCAGCTGGGGGTACTTGCTAAATCTGTCCCAGATAACATGAGCAGAGCACTTAAAAAGGTGTATTTCTTAAAAGCAGGGTGCAGGCTGAACATCACCATGTGCATAATCCTTTGAAAAATACTTCTGATTCGAAAATGGTGTTTTAAGTGATCTTCCTTATAGTGAAGTCCCAGCTCTTATATTCACTTCATCTCACCCGTTATTTCTGCAACACTACAGGATAACGTGAAGATGTCAAGAAAGGATTCTACTTCTCAATTACTAATTTTTTGTCTGAATCTTTTTTTTTCCCATTTATCCTAGCATTTTGATTCTGTGCAAATAAGTACTGAGTTAAAAATTATTTGGGATTTTGGCTTCCTTTACTGACATAGTGTAATGATGAACATAGTATAAGAGATAGGATAGGATAGGATAGGGTAAGAGATAGGATAGGGTAGCATAGTATAGCATAGCATAGCATGGGATAGGATAGGACAGGACAGGACAGGACTGGACCTTCAGAAGAGTTTTAGGGTGTGGGGCTGGTTATATTCTAAAATTTAACTGAAGGCCTAACTCTTGAGCTGTGTGTATAGCGTGGGACATGATCCCCCCGAAAATGAATTCATTTTCATAGCAAGACTTCTTTTTTTTTTTTAAATACAGAAATCAGAATACTTGAGAATTTTTGTCTTAGGCTCTTTCTTATGTTCCTCAGACATGTTGCTCTTCAGACTCTAGGTGGTTCAGTCATTGAGGCAGTCAGAGTCTGAATGGAAGTGCAGATGCAATTGCACTTTCACACACTAGGATAACTCCAAACCAGGTTTAGCAAGGGAGAAAAGAGACATTTCTGTTGTCATTTCCCATTATGTGTAAGTGTTATGAATAAACAGAAAACACCCTTGGGGTCAATTGTCATTCCATCTATCTGATTTACTAATGCAGACTGCTTAGGGGTATGTCATCAACAGGTCAGCATTTCAGGTATAAGTTAAGTTGATGAGCGAAAGGTACATGATGGATGATACATCCACATAATATTGGATGTCATTCCAGTGTCTATCCTATGGGCACAGAACTCATCCAGACCAGGAGTTGCTGAGAGTGGAGAGTGAATGCTGTTCTCACATGAAGAGCTAGTTCTTTCAAAAGCACAAGAGACCAGAAAATACAAGAAATGCTTTTCAACTGCAACCTTCACTTTGTTGTTTTTTTATACTTAAAAACTTTTAAAGTGTTCAGGCCAAACCTATCCACAGATCAAGAAGAACAGATTTTATAAGAAAACAGAGTGCAGGTGCAGTGTACGACCCACCCTTTCATTTCAGGCCAAATTTTAAATGTAAAACTTTAAGATGACTTTTTATTGCAGGTTTTACAAGCACGTAGCTGAAGGCATTAGGGCAAACCTTTTTCTTCAAATATATTTTACTAAAGTACTGTAAAAGTACTAACAATTTTTTACATTATCTGAAGTGAAACCTGAGTTTTAACTGTCATGATAATTTTTCTAAAACAAAGTGAATTAACTTTAAGGGTGGTCTTCATTTTTACTTCTGATATATTGATAAACAGTGTGAAATCTGGAATATTTCTTATGAGGAGAATGTTGCGTAAAATACTGTAATGGTAAATTTTATTGCATCAAAGTGAAATGATTTGTTTTCATGCTGTGAACCAAATAAAAAAGATCATATTGTAAATGGTGTAGACAATACAATGAATAGTTATCTTTCTGAAGGAAGGAATGTAAAGGTGAAAAATAACACGTTATAGGGAAGAGACTAATATATCAAAGAAGGGCATTTGGTAATGAGTTATATTTCTAAATAGAGTAAAAGAAAAGGGGAATGAAATGTTAATTTCTAACCTGTTAATTAAAGAAAAACAAAAAAGTGTGTTGCCACTAGGAAGATATATGCCTGCCTCACATCTGCATTACCAGGGCTTTACAATATATATATTCTTCATATATTCATATATATTCTTAAAGAATATAGCGTATTTTCTCTAAGGTCTTTTCATACTAATATGTTGTAGAGCATATCCAGTCGTCTATTTTCTTTAAGAGCATAAAACGTTTTTGTTTGTTTCATTTAAGAAGAAATAATAGTGTTGCAGTAAATTCTGTACTCTGATCAACAAGACCAAAGGATTATGTCACAGCACTAGGGAGCTGCCATTACAGGATTAGATTTTAGGTTCATCTCTGTCATCTCCATAATTCTAAGTATCATCTATTGGGGTATTTTGTCCCTGTCCAGGAAAACATGTAACTACAGGCTTTTGTAAAGCTTAGTTCCATTGCTAATATCTTTGCTGTTAATATTCATTGAGAAGGATGAACTCCTGCAGGGTTTTAGAAAACTGAAATACTAAAGATCTCAGGTTTCTGTGTTCTATAAATATTACTATGGTTACTTTCATGCAACATATTTCAATTTTTATGGCACTATATTGATTGGCAGAGGGCAAATAGACATTGCTTTTCATAAAGTAACAGATTATTCTTAAAATGGAACAGATTTCATTTCCTATTTTTCACTCCCGGTGACTGCTTTGTTGTAACCAAATTATAATATAACCTAGCTCCATTTTTACCTTATTTAACATGTTCTTGAATGCATTCCTGTTTGCTGGCCAGCTGGCAGCAAGAGAATAGGATAGATGTAAGTGAATAAGCAGTCAGGATGGTCTTCAGTGCACCTGGTGTAGTTAATGAAAAGTCTGCCACATGTTTGGGAGCTGTTAGATGTGTCTCTCAACACCTAGGACACTCTCAGATGCCTAATTGGAAAGGGCTAGCAGTTCTGCCTCCTAAATGCAAGCAAGTTCTGTATTTAAAAGCGATAAACAAAATCATTGTCAAGCAAAGCCTAATGCTGCTTGTGTATTTAAACTTTACTTGCAGAAAGACAGCACCTTGCTGAGTGCTTTGCATTTGGCTAGCAGCAGCTCTTCTGGCATTCATGAACTTTATTATTACAGAATCATCAAGTAGTTACTCTGGAAGGGACCTCTGAAGGTCGTCTGATTCAACCCTGGTCTGAAGTTGATAAGAATTGAGACTATATGAAATTATGGGATTCCATCTAAAGGCAATAGCAATGTTGCAGTCTGGTATCCACCAAGGAAAAGTGCAAGTGCAAACTGACCCTGCCGAGGGGTGTGTGCTTGGTATGTGTATTTTAAAGGAAATAGTGAAAAATAACAAATGGATAAGAAAAAATGGATAAGATAAAGAATAAATAGTGTTATTACTGTTCTGAAAAGTGTTCTCATCAGACAGGTTGTTAAGTGGTGTAAAAAGTTCCGAAAAGCATGGCCTCACCTATTCTAACCGTTTAGAACTTTATGTTTTCTTGTCTGTGCTTTAATATCCTTTCGTAAATATTCTTTACAGGGTTAAATACTGCTTTTTTCTCCAGTATGGCAGATACAGGAAGTGGGTGCTGTGGTCTAACACTGAGCCAAACCAACCAGCTCTAGACTCACGGAAATCAGCTCTAGATCCATGGATGCAATCACTGTTTGTATCAGTGGAGACAGCAGTTTCTTCAAAGATCTTTAGGTTAAATACATTAGACCTGGGAGAATTTCTGAAAGTTAGAGCTTATGAAGGTTGTAATATGGCTGACCTTTGGTTGGTTGGCTGGATATCCCTTCCAGTTACCTTTATATCCTTCATCTCTATGATGATAGGGTAATTAGCTGGTTTCCTTTTCTGGTGTGAATTGCTGTTTTGTTGATTTTTTTTTTCTAATTATTAAAGGTTTAACCCCCAAATGGTGTTCATCAAGTTCTTTGATAGTGGTGCAAGTACTTTAATACTGGTGTTTGCTAATGTTTCATTCTGTATATTTTGCATAATTTGCAAAGAATTTCGGCTGAGGAGGTTCGTTCCACTGTCATTCTTGGACATCTCAAAAACAAACAAGCAAACAGATAGAAAAAACATGGATTGGCAGAGTTGGAAGCAGTAGGCATTTTCATCAGGTAAATAAAAAGTCTGACCAGAGAATATTAGACCAGAGATGTGTTAGCAGTCTCTTTGTATGAAATATTTGGGTTTTGTCACCAAACCTCAAAGAGCAGTGAAAAGATTTTAATCTCTGAGTCCTCAGCAGACAAAAGTGGCTCTTCTCATTCAAGATAGATACTCTTTCTTTGGGCCAAGGGGCTTGGAATCACTGGACTAGGAGAATGCAAGATGGATGTCATACGTCTTCCATAGAATGTCATATAAGCCGGCATGGATGAAAATACCCATTTCTATAGTTGGATATGCTTCTGTGTTAATGTCATCTTTTCACTTGCCTTTGTGGAGAACTAACTTGAGGAAATGTAAGGGTGCACCACATAGAAATGAGAATGCTAATATTTTATAGCTAAATATGTAACTAAACACTGAATTCAAAGTCAGAAGTTCTACAGCCAGAGGGGGTCATTATGTTCACCTTGTCTGACCGCCTGTATTACATAAATGACAGATTTTTCCACAAATTTTAAAAATTAAGACAATTCCTATTAAAAATTATAAAGAGAAAATCTACCAGCACATGGTAATAATTCAAGCAGTTAATTAGACATTATATTAAAAATGTACACCTATTTTAATTTCAGTGGATAAAGACTCAGCTTCTAGCCATTAGATAGATCATGGTACTAGGCATTTTATGAGATACATAAATTCATTAAAAATACATTTTATGAGGTACATTCATTAAACTCAATGTTTGCTTTAGAAATATTTTATAATATGATACATCAGTTATTCTGTTGCTTGGTGCATGATCCTAGGATATACATGTCATGATCCTGCATCTAATTTCTCTCATACTCATCTTTACTCTTCTGTTTCCCATTTTGCTCTTCTCTCTTTATAGGATACTTGCCATATCTTTTGTTTGTTTAGGTGTGTTCCTATAGTAGCACAGAGGCTTTGGAAACACTTGGAGCGGGAATCTGTACATGATTCTTGTATTTTTATATTTTTCCATCTGTTTTCTAGTGACTGATACATTTATTTTTAGTATGTAACTATGTGCATCAGCTTTTCCTATGTCTACCGTGTCAAAACCATTATGGAATCAGTTAGTGGGTATAAAAAAGATTGGTGTATTTTGACTTAATCTTTTGAAGAAATAAAAGTATCAGGAAGTGCATTGCCCTCTTCAATTTTTCTTTATTGATAAGTACAGTTATAATTAAATCTGAAAAAGTAAACTTGAGTCTATCCAGGGATAACCAAATAAAGAAGGTGCCTGTACACTACCAAAGAGAGTGACTGTTTGTCCTTGCCTAGCATGGCTGCATGGCTGGTGACAACCCTGCTCCATGCCAGCCTGGCTTAGAGGTGACCAGTGCATCCACACGAGCCAGAAAACACAAGCTGGGCTTGGGCTGAACAGGTTGTACTTTCACAGAGTGATCCAGGGGTTGTGCTGTGCCTGCAGTGAGGCTCTGCATGAGGTTCCATGCAGTGCAAAATGGATGTTGTTGTGTATACTTGTTCTTTATTCCCATTTTTCCTTCTAAGGATACTTCTGAAAAGTTTTTTAAGCCATTATGTTTTAGCTTAGTATGTTTACTTTTAGCTTTCTCTCTCTTAGGAGAAATATGTCTTATTTCATCAGCAATTGTATTTATTTCTGAGGTGCCTGCCATATAAACAAGTCCTTTTGCAGTTCTCATGGCTTTATGTTCACAAGATTTTGTCCATTAAGTCTGCTGCTTCTGCCAAACATTTAGTATTATTTACATTTGAGATAGAGTGGGTGGTTTTGTGGATCCCATTACTGTCCACAGATTTTTCAAAAGATCAAACCAGGAAAACTCTATAGAAGTATTCATTAACAGTATTAACATGGGATATAGTGGCGCTCTGTGATCTTAGTATACTAATTCATATTCAGTGAATTCCTTGGCTTTATTGGGTTATACTATAGATAAAGTAGTAAGCTAAAAAAGCATTATTTATTGTATAATTTTAGACTGAAATTAATATTAAAGTCTGAGGAAATTGTATTGTGTGATTCATGATCTTGATTTCAATTACCTGAAGCCAGCGGTTGACTTCTTGGCTAATATAAATCAGTAAAATTGCTTTGATTTATGCTAGCTGTGGATATGATCACGTACTTCTAATTTCTTCATAAATGATTTCAGTTTCTTCCTTTCAGATATTTTATAACAAAAGCATCATAGCTAAGCTGTGGGATCTCAGCAGCTGTACAGCTCACACTAGTGGGAGCTTTTCTTCAACTGAACTTCTCACTGAGCTAGAACCATTTTGACTTGTAGCTGAACAAAAATCCAACAAGGCTATTTTGTGCTTTTACTTTATAAAGTAGAGAAAAGATGTGGGCTTATTAATAAATAATAAATATGTAAATAATAAATAAGTCATAGGAAGAAATATGTAAATGTGATAATTTAGAAATTTGGGAATATAACATATGCTCTCTGGTAATAAAAAGGTCATTTACAAATTCATCATTTAAGAATGCGGTATTAAACTATAGAGACTTCTTCAAAATATGATACACTAGGAAAACTTTCAAGCAATCTTTTATGCTGCAGTGACTACATGGCATGCAGTATACTTTATTGCATATACATATTTGATTTCCTCAACAAGAAGCTCAGTTGTTTCTTTAAATGCACTTCTGCAATTCAACACTTCCAGACTTCTATCATCATCACTAATTCTATTTCCTGTGATGATTCTTTGAACTGCAGAACATACCAATGGTGAATTAATTTGCTCCATGCAGATTAAAATAAATTCACCAAAAGAGCAACTGTAACTTAAATAATAAACAAGCTTAATTTCCACTCTTCTTGCATAATTCTTACATCTTTAAATTTTGCTTAAATGCCATTAAGATTCAATGTTTCTTACACAGAATGATGTGCAAACTCTACATAATGTAAAAATTAGATTCAATAGATATGTAACAAAAAGGTGAGTTTATACAGTAATTATAGCATTACTTTATTTTTAATTGTTGCCTTTATTGGATATAAGTTAGCCCACCAGGATAATTTATATACACACAAGCATCTACTATTTTAATAAAAATGTCTTCTCCCATTGACAGCCTAATAATTGTGGTGAACTCAATATATTCAAAAGTGTACTACCTCTTCAAGCTTTCTTGTTGTGGAGTTGAGCCAACACAAAGCTTTTCTGTTGCTGCCTTTATCGGATTTTGCTGTTAGGAAATCATTTAGCATAGCACAGTTAGAGAAGGCCTTGCCTCTATTCATTTCTCTTGCTCAAGATAGCTGATTCAGAACTGAGTTCTTGGCTAGATTTTCAGGAGCTAAAAAGTGCTACTGGATTTCGTGTTTCTTTATACAGGAAGTTGAAGTACATGTTGAAGTATATTCTTTAAAAGAAAGACAACTTCGTAAATAGAACAGGAAAATGGGTGTGTGAAAGAAGTATGAAGAATGTATGAAAGAAGTGACAGTATGTGACAATCTTTGATGGTAACTAAATAGAAATGTTACTTCTCAAGGTACAGGTGACTCCTGTCCTCTGCTGAGTATAGAGGACCAAGAGATGATGCTCTCAGGCTTGTGCTGTTGTTCCAGTAAGGACTGCTCTTGTTCCAGTAAGGCAATGGCTGGTTTTTCCAGAAATCTCTCTCATGCTGTTGATCTCCCCTGGAGAAACAGTTGTAATGGCATTATTAGCTGGGGATCAGCAAGCCTGCGTACAGCGGGATATCCAAGCCTGCGTGCAGCGGGACTGATGTTCAGCGAGCACAGCAGTATTGATGTTCACACCGCTTGGAGATAAATGCGCTGCGTTACACAAAGCATGAAGTGTCTGCATCAAAATAAACAGCCCGTTTTCCTGTTTCCCATCAAAGAAATTGCAATGATAGCAATAGTCAACTCTGCAAAGTATAAGGACACCGCCTTGTCATGGAAAGCATCACAGTGCCAAAAAGTTCCAAAAGTGATCTTCCATCTTTAGATTTAAGATAAAACATCTTATTTCTTCTTTTAGTTCTGCTGTTATTTTTATTTTTATATGTGGGGAATGCAAGGGAGGTTGACCCTTCCACTCTATATTGGACATTTTTTATCTTTGGATTGAAAGTGATTTCGGACTGATTTATTTTTTCTGTGTCTTCTGAACATTCTTTTTATTCTTTACTGGTATTAATAAAAATTAAGAATAAATCAATTCTACAACATTTCTACGGAATGGGTCAACATTCCTTTGATTTTGATGGAGATACAACTTTAATATAATACTATTCTACTTTCATTACCAACATTGAAATGGGATTTGTACTTCAGTTTCACTGAAAAAAAAAAACAAAAGATTTGTCATGTAAATGATGCACACATATTTGATAATTTTAGTAGCATACTATGGTTTGGTAGATACAGCACCCTGTATTGATGCTGATGATATAGTTTTCATTTATCATGTTTGGGCGCAATCATACTATAATTCCTATGAATTGTAGTTTTGTTCTTAACTGCAGGAGAAGCAAGGAGATGTTTATTATTCTTCCACTTATTGATATTAGGGAAATCACTTCCATATGATCAGCTATCCCATTACTAATTGCTAAGTATTTACTTTAATGCCCTATGTATTACCTAGAGAGAAAAAAAAAAAATGTTGTTATGGGATTAGGGAACTGCCCTGCTCCTAGATGCAGCAGACTAAAGTAGATAGATAGAAGAGTTGTCTGTCAGTAACTGTGTCTGCTGCGTGTATGCTCTGTCCTGTCCCTTGTAAGAAACTATTTGAATAGCTAAAGTCAAAAAAGAAACTGCTGAAGTGGGCTAGATGTGTCTGCGCGGTAAGTTACATGTAGAACAGGAAAAATTAACTTTCAACTGCAAGGACAGAAATAAATGTTGAAAAACAAATTACATGGAACATGAAATGTGGTGTATTACATGATGACTAAAATTTAGTACTGGATACCATAATGTGCACAAATTTTGCATGCTATATTAGCTGTATGAAGCATCCTTCAAAAAGCCCAGCTTTCTGCTTAAAGCCTATCTGCTACTATTTGAACAAAGATAAGAGCCTAAGGAGCAGTAAGGCAGTGTTCCGGTAGGTGTAGAAGCAACAGATCGTGTCAGTTGTAATTCTGGGTAAATATGCATTCTCAGGGAAGTTATAACCTGGATGTAACCTCCACGTGGCCAACCCATAACATACGACCATGTGGCAGTGTAGAGCTGAAGTAAGTAGTGGGCATCACCAACAAAAGGTCCAAGGTTTGACCCAAGGTCAAACGTGCAGTGTACATCCCTTCTTCTGGGTAAACTTAGAAAGATAGATCTGATGAGAACATTTTGGTTATTTATGCCAACTTCTATCCCGATTTTTAGAAGTTACATTCAGATTTTAGAAGCTGAATTGTATTCTTGTTGTTGCTTATGCTGCTATTTGTAGGCGATTCTTTTAGAGATCTAAGCCTACTCTAGTTTGAATATACTGGTAAAATATGTACTTGTTGGACTGGACATTGTCTGGAAAGTTGTTGGCTTTATCAGTAGTTTGGTTTTCAGATGAGATTAAGAAACGTTTCTCGCTTACTGCAACTGCAAAGACCATTTGAAACAAGAATGCTTGACTGAAGTTGTCATTCCTTATCCAGTGAACCAGCTGCAGCAGTGATGGGTATGAATACAACTCATCTGCAGCTGAATTATGCAGAACTATGAGTTGTCCATGCTTGTAGTTAGGGCCATATTTCATTGCATATCCCGTGGATAGCCCCTGGAAGTCCACAGTAATGTGTTAGCAGGAGCACTTGTTTCCCTTATATTAACAGAATTTCAGTTCTCTCCTGTGAGGGAAAAAGAAGAAATGGTTTTGCTAGCCAGTGCACTGAGGACTATGTTTAACAGTTGTCAAAAACTCTTACAGCGACTTCTAATTAGAGCTGCTTGTTATTCCCCCATGTTGGAAACCTGGGCAGCTACCAACTGTCTCAAGAGGTCCAAATAATACAGATGGGACTAGGAGGCTCATACTCAAAAAACAGTAGTTTAAGTCTGCTTGGACTACTATGTATAATGGGAATAAGAACATATAGGCAGTAAAAATACACAAATTATGCTGAATTTGTTTCATGAAGTGGATTTCTTTTCAAACAAAACCATTCAATTAAAAAAAAATTACAAAGAAACATTAAGATTTTTAGCAGAGAGATCATCAGTATGAAAAAACAATAGCTATACTGTGCATAGCAATAGAGAGTTCATGAGTAGAACTTTGAAGAAACAGAAATGCTAAAATGCTTAAAAGGAATGAAATGGATATAAGTAAATTAAACTATAAGGAATATTCACATTCTGTGGTGGCTGGCGAGCTAGCATCATTGACCGACCTAAAAATAGTTATTCCAGGCAATTCAGATCTCTGATACTAACTGTTAGAGCTACAAACTTTTACATAGTAATTAATTACATCCACAAAGATAAAAGTAGTATAATGCACATGCTTCAATTTTGTATAGGTACTTTTAATTTGCTAAGTTATCAAAAGTCTGTAACAACTGCCAGTTCTTGCTATTTGTTTGATGGAAAATGAGTGAAATTAACTCATCTCTAGTGACTACTGAATTGAGCCTTGCAGGACTGAGTATAACAACTCATCATATCAAAAAATGAAGCTTCACTATAGATGAAAGTCAGCAACTTTAATTATCTGACCAGAATAAACCTTGCCACTCAGCAACAATTTTTCCTTCTGCATTACTGAATACAGAAAAAAATATCAAGGTCACACCATGGGATTGAAGACTTTTCAACTGTCCAAGCCTTTTATTATCTGGATGTAACCTTCTGCTTAACATCTGTGTTCCACCGGAAAAATGAAATTGTCCATTATTTGGAGTGTGTATTCTTTACAAATGACCTTCACTACAGCTGTAGTTACACTTCAGAATTAATATGTGCAGGAGATAAGAATAGCAGTGGGATTACCTGCATTCAGAATTACATGTGATATTTATTTTCTCACCTTCACTGTGTTTGATTAACTTCCTTTGAAGTTAAATCTAAGCTTATTTTTTTATCTTCAGAAGAAGGATGAACAAGTTCTTTTTTTTTAACTTATTTTAGAAACTTGAAGGTAGTCACAATATCTAAATCTGCAGCAGGCATTTTAATGTCTGTGAATATACTAGAAAATAACAATTCCTGTACAAATAATTTATGCAGCTCATTATTGAAGATTTTGTTTGTTTGTTTGTTAATGCAAGCTAGTATGAGAACAGCTTTTTTTCATAATGATGGAAATAAATCTGTTTAAAATACTTGGGATTTTCTGGGGGAATCGTTTTTGTTTTTTGAGGGGAATCATGTAGTATAAAAACTAAGATGGTCTCAAAATAATGCATTTCTAAATAACATAGTTTACAATGGTCTGACAATGGGTTTATTTCTCTGAAAGGAGAGTTCATTTTCTTTAACACTGATTCAAACTGTGATTTAGAAGTATTGAACTATTATATTCCTCTGGAATTTACTGCGTAAGTTCTTAGTTCAGTCAAAAATATATTGCCTGTGAGAAAGAGTTGCTCTTAGGAAGAGCAATGGAGAAGCTTTTACTGAGGAATCTACATAACTACTGTGTATACCCTACTGTAAGAGGATGAAAGAAGGAACAAGGTGTTTTCTGCTGCTCTAGAAGTAAACTAGAAAACATGTGCTGGGTTTGTCACATACATAGTGAGAGGTGCAGTATCCAATAGCCAGTAACTTTCCTGTCAGAATCTGCTTCTCCATGGAGAGCGCGGGTGCTGGTGCTGGAAGCAGTCTCGCAGCATGGATTCTGCTTTTGCTCACAGCATTCATGCAGTATGTTGTGGGATCCCACAATTAGAAATGCTGTCTAGCACTGATGGGATCCCTACGGAGGATTTTTTTGTGTTGTTGTTACAAGAAATATGATAAACACTTGGAGCTTTCTGGCTTGTAGTACATCCAAAATCATTGGACTTGAAAATGATGTTTAGTATTCTCTTCAACTGGAAATTCAGTAGGTCAAGATGAATGAGGTGTTTCTCTGCTTAATGCAGCTAGTATTCTAAAGATAGGTATAATATCCCATATGTATTAGTTCCTCACAGTAACATTGTCCCTTAGTAATTTGGCAAACAAACAAAAGAGCTAATTAAACACTGTTGAAATTTTCTAAGGCAAAATATATGCAAGGTCACTCCAAGGGCTCAGCTGAAGTTTATTAAAGATCAGCAGTGTTTCTGCAGGAAGGATCCCTCCAGCTATTGTAATGTATAACAGCCTGGCAACTGCTTTCCACAGCAAGCTGTTGCACAATGCTGAATTGGGGAACAAATTAACTATAGGATGCGTAATAGAACAGCCTTGTATATTAAGGATCTTTATGTTGGGCTATATGTAGAACCAGTAAGCACATTAAGGTTCCTTGATACCTTTGAAGATGAATTGAGGACTAGGTTGTTATGCGAAAGGGTTGTAGGTTATTACAATGCTTTTCCTTTACACTGTAAAACTTCTTGGCAAAAAACGTCTCTCTCTCTTTGTACCTACTCAGTGCAATAGTGATCCATCCGTGATTGGTGCTGCTAGATCCAAACACGAATAGAGCTAAATAATAGTGAAGATGTTTGGATGGGAGCAGAGATATGCCGTGTTTGCACCTAACTTGCAATGAGGAAGATTAATGTTAAAATTTAGAGTATGTCTAGAAGCTCAGAGCATTGAAACCTCTGCATTAAGGTTGTCAGCAGGAATTGGACCATGCAGGGGCCTTTATTTTTACTTTTCTGCCCCCCATAAGGCCGCACAGGAACACTAGGATATGACATGCCCTTTGTAATCCTGCCAAATACCCTATGACGGGGCCTATTTACTGCGCAAGCTGAAGCATTCTTGAAAATACACCTTTTGTACTGAGGATAGGACGCCTTCTAGTATTTACCGTCTTTCTGAAGCCATAGTTCCAGGGCGGTTAATTCACATTCATATTCTGATAGTGATGCTTAAATAAATGTGTTTTGTTTTCCAGTCATGCATAACTACATGGAGTTAGCAATATAAGAAATACTGAGCTATCACTTTTCCTACTTCTGAAAGTAGCAGTCGGGAAAAGACTATGAAAACACAGTGTTTCTAAGAAGCAGAAATATTTGTGGAACTTAAACTGAGTCCCTTGTTGAAATTATGTACTTAGATATTGAGATGTTAAAAAATAGACTCTAGGAATCTGTGCCAACTCCGTTTGTTCTCCTACCTTTGCAAACTGATTTGGAGCTATCCAACACTGGAGTTCTTCCAATGTTAATAATTCTGATTTTTTTTTACTAATAATGGAAATTTTGATTGAACTCTTCAGGAACTGAAGAGTTTTCCCAGTCCTCTGTAGCAGTTGATGTAAAAGCTACCATGATAAATGTGATTTATTGTTTCACAAGCTCATATTAGCAGTGTTACAAAAATACTTTATTGCTATTAACACACTCCCTTTCTTATTTATTGAGTAGATTTCTTAGGTATCTAAATTTATACCCCTTGAGTACCTTATACTCATTTAGAAGAAAAATACACCTTCAAAGGCTGTATAAACAGCATCTTATTCCTCTCCAGAAGCATAGCATCATCATATAACATGACGCTAAGCATGAAAAGCCTGCACTGAAATATAGTACGTCATTTTTCTCTTTTAGTGCAGAAGAAGAAACAAGCTGCAGAGGTATTTTGTGGGGTTTTTTTTTGAAAGCATGTGCCACATAGCATAAATATATCTAAATTGTAGCAAGTACCTATCCCAAAGTTATAGTAAATACAGACAAAGCTCAGTGAATGACCTCAATGTTTTATGCGTGAGCAAATAGATGAGCACTGCAAGTGGGGCCTTTATGTAATAGTTGCAGTCAAGATTAACCTCTGGCATAGGAATATTAAAAATCATGAAATATCGTAATGTAGTCTAGTACCTTCTTATTAGAATTGGAAAATGAGGGTGCATTTATCATGAGCAGTATGAAAACTTGCTCATCCTTTGCATTTTGTTCTA
This sequence comes from Tinamus guttatus, assembly GCF_059628265.1. NCBI lineage: Eukaryota > Metazoa > Chordata > Aves > Tinamiformes > Tinamidae > Tinamus > Tinamus guttatus. The sequence continues at coordinate 518,530 of NW_028289023.1, forward strand.
TTTTTTTGTTATGTATGTTTGCTCATACTTATAACTCTACGTGTAACATTGCTTTTGAAAGCAGTTTAGCCTTTGGGATTTTCGATCCCTCAGTAGGCCAAGTGATGTGGTTTGCTTTAGATCCAGGTTCATCATTTCAGATTAAATTTCCTGATCATATACAAGCCCTTTTGCCATGGCATAGCTTTTGTCTGTCAAGCAGTCAAAGTTTTAAAAACTAGGAGGATCACAATTTTTTTCTTTCCTTTTTTTTTTTTTTGAGTGAAATTAGTGGATTTAGTGGAATGATAGCCAATTCACTAGGTAAAAAGAGTTTGAAGACTAAAAAGAGAAGCTTAAAGGTGCTTTAAACTGCAAGTCTTATAGCCAAGGTCTCTTGTAGGCTCCTCATCCATGCTCCTGGGTGACCCACTCTTCCCATATCAACAGACATAAGCAGATACAAAAAGTCTGTGAAATTCACCTTGAAACCACTGCAAAAAGAGTGCATGCCAATAATGTCAGTGGTGGTGCCAGGCTTGTAGGAAAGCAGCTCTGCAGCGCTATAAGCACTCACCGCGTGGAGTCAAAGAGAGTCGGAATCGGTGCAGATTTTGTGGACAAAACTCCTCCGTTTCCAAGGTACCTGCGTATTGTGTGGCAGCACAGACCAGCCCAGGTTACTTTTAAGCCATTCCTCACATGTCCTCTGTTTAACAGGAACAATAGATTGCCTCGGTCATAAATATGCATTGTGCAAATATGCCATGCTGGTTTTGATCCTGCAAGATCTAAAAGTATCATGTTCTTTCATTATGGAATTCAGAAATTATTTTTTCCTTACGTTACCATGGTGACGAAATGGTAACTAGGTGCCTATGTTCATTTTACATTAATAAAAGACTAAGCATTATAAGCAGTAGCAAATGTATCCTATTGAACCTTGTTGTGCCTCTAAAGAGATATATCTTGAAATTAATCTTTTGTTTTTATTCTTGACTAAGTGTGGCTTTTAGGCCTACTTGTTCTTTTATATGAATATAGGTAGAGGTAAAATCTATTGGGAACAATAACTCTACAATATTCTAAAAACAATGAAAGAGAAAAAATGTCCGTGACCCGTAAGATCACTATATATAAAGTAGATCCCAATGTTGAAATCTTGAAAGATATTTAAAATTTTTCATTAATTGCCTCTAAATATTAACATATTATCACTTGCATATTGCTGTACTAATTGCAGAAGGGTATAAAGGAAACAGAAAACAGCAACTCACTTTGACCACAATTAAGGAGTAAAGCAGGCTTATAGCTATTGTTTATTCCATCAGGGAATTTTGTTAATCATTTGAAGATTTCAGGTCCTCCAGGCTGAGGGAATGAGAACAGGTGCAGGAAGGAAATGAGACGCAGGAAGATTTTACCAAAGGCTACAAGGTTCTGGTGCAGATGGACACTGCTCTACCTGGGGAGAGAGTCACACTGAACATGTGCAACACACAGACATAGTTTGCTCTTAATTCCCATTTTCTGGATTAAGTGCTTGATAGCTTATAGAATACAACCTTGGATGTACTTCATTTTATTTTGCCAGTATTTATGTCTGAGCTCCACAATAACTGATAACTGATAATCCCAGTTTTCCCTTACAAAAAGAAATGCCTGAAGAATCAGTGAGTTACAGATACTCATATAATATTGTAACTTCTTCCCCATGCTCTTCCTAGAAACAACATAGCCCTCATGTTCCAAAGCTTATTTATTGGCAGGAGTTGTCCTGCCAATCGACTCTGGGAGTGAAAAATTCCTCACAGAGAGAAATCCAAAATTCCTCAGGAGAGAGCATGCAGATGAAATATGTGATGCCTGTGCTGTTAATAGAGCTCCTGGACGCTCAGAGAGCTGGACAGAATTCCTGTGCTTCTGAGCAGTTATCACAAAGAGTTTGATGTCTTTCAGAATGCAGCTGTACCCCTAGTGGTTGTATTTTCCATGGGGAGTAAATTCAGCCTACTTATGGACATTCCAATGCCTAAATGTTTTGGAAATAGAACCATATCATTCCTGAAACACAATAGTAATTGCCCTAAAAAAGTCACCTCTGTAAATATGAAATGCCCAGAAATCAGTTGCCAAATAGAGTTTTACTTTTAAATGTTGCAATGAAATGAAAGTGAAAACAAAATCATACCAATAAAGGAAGGTGTCTTACAGATTTATTCAGATATATTCCAGATACATCCAGATGGTGGAACTACCAGAGGCATGGGACAGAGATTCATCCTGACTCCTTTCATTGTCATCAGGAGAAATTAGCACTTCTAATGTGCTCTTCATCTCACAAAAGTCACCACTGGGTCTAGGTGAAGAGAAGGATTCCATGTGAGATTAAGACATCCACATTTGGGGCTTGATTAGGTGCTTGCCTAAATATAGGAAAATAGTACTGGAAATGCTTTAGGGCTGTCCTGCCATAATGTGTGGGCACAAGTGTGGGCTTCCCCTTTGTCCTTTGTCACATCTGCTGATGTGGGCTTATGAGGGCATCTGAGATATTGCCGGTACCTCAGGTAGCACTAGGTATCAATGTATGGCCAGGGGAATTGAGCTAGTGGCTAGTCACCTGAATAGTCCAGAAACCAAACACAAGAAGTGTAATCTAATCAATACAGTAATGATTGGGATTGATTAAGATGTTTCAAACACTCTGAAGCTGAGAAGAACCTGAAAACCTGGGCTTTCTTTTGTTTCTAAATACAGTTTCGAGATGTATTTCATGCTTTTAGTCAAAGTAGCTGCAGCCTGATAATAAATATATTTGACCACTCAAGGAACTTTGGTCAAATTTAGATGCTTCTGTGTTAACATCTGACCTTCTAGCAGAGGTGAAGTTACTTCTAGATGTGTATGAAATACTGTGTGGTGGCATTTATGGAATGTTGTCATCCACAGATGACAATAGAGGCAATAACTAAATTTAAGCACCTTAGCAATCTGACAGCATAGTTAACAGACCTCATTCATTTAATCATTAGTACTCAGTTAAGCCTAACCCTTTCTCCTGGCGTATAAGTCCACTTTAGGCACTGAATTGAGCTGTGTGAATAAAACCCTTACAAACTTACTTACAGATGTATTATTCTATGTAATAAATAAACCTCTAAAAAAGCATGGAGCAGAATATTTGTAAACAAAACTTTGCTTAGAGAGATAGAAAATATACATGTAAGACTAATGTTACATAGGAATGTCTTGTCTTAGTGAGGGTTAGAGAATGAAAGAATAGTAGTATGAAGCAGTCTCATTAATTAGGCTACATAATCTGAGTCCAAAGAACATCTATCCCATCCTTTTAAAGGTGTCTAATATACCTCAGCTTCAACAGATGTGGCTATATGCTTTTGAAAAACATCTCTGAAGGAGGATATGCTGTATGATATGTTGTATAAATTTTTAATTCAATCTGTGAATTCTCCAAAATGTTCCAAAAGATTCTTCTACGTTTAGTTCTCGTGCTTGACTGTGTCTTTCTGTTTATTAATAGGCACCACAAGGCCACATAAGGAGGGAGAAGTCCCCGGTGTGGACTATATTTTCATCACAGTTGAAGATTTTATGGAATTGGAGAAAAGTGGTGCTCTCTTAGAAAGTGGAACATATGAAGGTAAGCACACTTTTATTGCTAAATGTACCTCTTTTTTTTTTTTTTTAATTCCTAGAATTGCATTCGGACATTTCATTACAAATGTGTCATTGCTACTGTTACCAGAAATTTGTGAACAGCCAGATGGCAATGATGAAAATATTTTTATATTTAAAAGCTAAATGCAGAAGGGTTCGTTGTAATTTTAATGTATTAGAATGGCTAAGAGAAACAGAGTAGTATATTGCAATTATAGGAGAGAAGCACTAGTTCCTTATGCCAAATACTTGAGAAAACTTCCACAAAATTTAAGCAAATGACTGCATTTGCTTAGGATGAAGCATAGGATGAAGCGAAGTCTACAACAGAAATCAACTGTGGAGTACACAATGCTTCTGCAAATACCAGTGTATATCAGAAGTTGAAACTGCACTAAATAAGTAAGTAAAACAGGAAGATTTTGTGTTATCATGTCTTAAGGGCTTTGTGAAATTATTTGTTAATTTTGTAATAGGACAGCAATAGGGATTATCCTAGACTGTAATAGAAAATGTGTGTTTATGGGGCAAAGAACAACCACTCTAGTGCAGAATAGGACAGAGAAGGGAACTACCTGATCATTCACCTGATTTCAAACTCTCTCCTGAACATAGGTATCCTGGAAGCTGAACTGCTATGAACTGAAGGGCAGTTACACAGCATGGCATTGAAATATAATCAGAAACTGTGCTACACTTTTTAAAGACACATTCTTCTTAGAAATACACTAGTATTTAAGATAACTGAATAGTGGATGGCTCCTTTTATTGTTATCTCAATCTTGAAAGCAAAATTGCAGGCAACACCCTTTATATGAAAAAGTGACCCGTGCATGTAAGAATACGTGGGTGAATTGAATCATTTATGAGAAATAGCCCCAAATTTTTACTTCGTAGCAGAAAAAGCAATGAAGATCTTTTTGTCCTGACTTTGTCCCTATCAAGGAAAGCATCTCAAGATAAATAAGGAGCTATTTACACCAAAGAAAATCATTAGCCATGTTATAAATAGCAGGAAAGTAGGTAATGCCTCCTCACCTAATCAGCACAAAGTACCCATTGGAAAGTAAATAAATTTTCATGAAGAGTTGTATCAATACAGACATTGTAACAAATACGATTTCCATTAGAGAAGCTCAATAACAGGAAAATGTATCTTTTCCTTTCCTCCTTTTTCCCCATGGTCTGACACCTAGTGGAAAAAGTTAAACATTAATACAAGGTCAACATTGCACTATTACATTGATCAGACATTCAATGAATATTAAGCTTTCATTGGAAAAAAACTTTTGTTAACGTAAGCATTTGAAAGAGCTTAAGTGTAGCACAAGTCTGTCATTGTTTGACCATGTAATTTCATTTGCTCCTCGCAAGTTTGTAGAGACTGAGCTGCTAGGTCAAATTATTCACAGTGCTGTTCCGTCCCTTGGGGGATACTGAGATGTGACTTTTAACACTGGCTACCAGACCTGAGTGGACAGCAAGGTGAAATGTTGGTAGGGGAAGGCTGCATAACTCCTTGAGACTTCTGAGAAACTACCTGAAGAAAGGGCCAAGGTCATAACTGCATGATCTACATCACAGCGTTCTCTGATCACAGATGACAAGTTCACTGAAGTCAAAAAGTCTTAAACCAAAGGCAACCTGAAATAAACTCAACAAACCAGTTTCTGCACAGATCCTGTCTTTGATGCCCTAGCTTCCCAGTCACCAGATGCACATTTGGAGAAATAGTAGATAATCTATTATCTACTTATATATTATGGCAGATAATACATAGTGTATGAGAAAACATACTTGGTTTATGAATGCTGTATTTCCTCTTCCCATATGGAGACTTCACATGTATTTTCTCTCCTTATCAGCAATGGTCATTAGGTCTCTTGAGAAAAATCAGTCTTCTTTTTAATGACTTCCAGGGTTAATAGATAGGTTTGTACATTTCTTCCCTTGAAAAGATGACTTTATATGTAGTTATGTTTCTGTAGTTTGGTTGAGTTTGTCCAAATTGAATTTCCAGCCTGTATGTATCCACTCATCTCTAACAGGAAAATGATTTTTAAAAAAGGGACTTCTCATTAACCTGAGGCAAAAAGACATACTCTGTGTAGACAAACCGTTGCTGCATCTTTTGTGCCTCTCCTGTGATAAAGCAGAATAGAAGAATTAATTGTAGAAGCCTTGTTTCTGCTCCCACTGAACTTAATGATCCAAGTCACATTGACTTCAGTGAGATTGTTTCCAAGTTCTGAATTTGTAATAAAGTTCCTGTGAATTCTACCAATGCCTTCCTGGTTGGGGTAGGTAGCTGCTTTATAGCAGCTCAGACAAATACTGCAGATTTAACTTTGCTTTTCTGTAGCAAAAAATCATGATTTGACTCAAAGTGATGATTTGTAAATAAAATATATTTCTGACATAGTTATAGGGTAAAACAATCACATTTTTGTAACAGAGGAGGAAGTGTTTTTGCGCAGAATTAAAGCCACTGATCTCTCAAGAAGAGATGCAGCAAAATAATCCAAGTTTTTCCAGTTATGGAATAAAGTCCAGATTTATAGATGGTCTTTGAATTGTAATAGTATGAACAAATCAATAAAATACAGGAAAACATAGCTGTGACATGTTAAAACTTGTATGGAGATTTAGTTCGTGGATCACTGACTTCATAGACCATTCTGATCTCCTTATTAGATCAGCAAAACTTTTTAGCATATCAGTAGGCTGAAAACATACTTAAAATATATATTGGATAAGAATACTAATGCTTGTAAACAAAAATGTAACAGCTTCAATATTTTTTTTGAGAAAAAGATATGAAAAGCACTTGATTTAAAATTATTCCTTGTAGGATGTGACTAAAAAGCTTTAGTAAGAGCTGAAGAACCCTGCTTGTTATGAGCAGAATTTCCTTTTAAAAGTAAAATGTACTGTAGCAGTACTAGAAATGAGAGGAATTGTTCAATGTACAAATACTTTATGAAAAAGCAATGTGTTGTTGATTATGTAAGAACATAGATGTTTTTCAAATATAAAACAGCAAGAGAAATTTTATCAGTGTGGAATTCTATAGGAAATCCAAACAAAAATGTTGTTCATATCTGTAAAGGATGTGGCAGAATTATGAAAATAAATGAATTTAAACAGCACAACAACATACCATGTAGAACTCTTTTTTTTAGCCAGTTTTTGTTTACTCCTGAAAAAAATGAATTTTTTTTTAGCAATCCCTTGTTCTTTGCTAATAATATAACAGTAGTGCTTAACTTTATCCTGTGAAAAGCAATCTTTTTAGTTATCATGACATTAATGTTATGAAAAATCCATTTTTTTATCATCTGATTGTTCAGAACTATTCCATGTTATGTCTTAAGTCACTGGTTATGATTCAAATCTAGCTGAATTATGTAACAACTTACACAATTATGGACTTTTCTTGGGGCCCACTGTAGTCTGATAAAATTCCAGTTGACTTAAACAGAGACAGGATTTCATCCATATTTTCTACCTGCTTTAATATTACATGGCAGAAGGCTGAGTGTTAGCTGAAATTTCCTTATTAATCCAGAACTCTGAATAACTGCTTTTAAAAAGTGAGTGAATTCAGTAAAACGTGAATGTTTCTTGTATCTTTCAGGGAACCAAACTTTATGTCGTTATAAGAACAGTTTTAAAGGCTTAGATTACATGTTTTTAGCTGTTTTATTATTCAGCTCTCCTGGGAAAGTGAGTTGAATGGGTTGAAGCTGAGGTCTTGGTGGTGGCTCCCTTCTCATGCACTGGCAAATGAAGCAGGAGGTGTTTTGAGTCCATTCATCTGAGAGGTGTAGAGAATCCTAAAAACAACATCCTGCCAAGGAAACATTAAGTTTTGTATTGGCCTTCATGTGCTGCCATGTCACAGGCAAATTTACCCAGTGGAAAGGCAAAATTAAGACTTGAACTTTCTGTTCAGCTAATGTGTGTTTAGTACATATGTAATTTTACTGTCCTGCAAATTTGAAATATGAGTTAAGGACTGCTCCACAAAAGGCATGGAGTTTTCAACTTCTTCACTGTGGTGACAAAGGTTTTATAAAGAGGTGGTGCTTGATGCTGGTGGTTTTGATTCCATTTTGCCGTGTAAAAAATCCCTAAGGATTTCAAAATTTGCACCACTTACTCTGTACAGCATTCCCTCATGAGCAGAACATTCTGAGGACTCTACAATAAAGGATTAGGCAGGAGATGAAACAAAATAAAGATAATAAAATACTACCTTCCTAAGACCTAAACACAGTAGTTAAGTATTCTGTTTTAAAATGGGAAGCAAAGGGATCAGAAGGGAAGATGGGTAATGATAAAAATGTAAGTCTTTCAAAAGCCATATCTTTTAAGAGCAGAAATGCTTTCAAGGGCACGGAGAAGTAGAATGAGACACTTCATAGTGGGGATCAGATTCCCATTGAAAGTGCTTCTCAAAGCAGTAGCTCCCTTAGCAATATGATGCCTACTTCTCATCATCATATCCAGAGAAAGTGTAAACGTGTATATATCACTGTTTCAGTCAAAATATAGGAGAATAAATCTTAAATACAGTCAATGACTTCACGGTCTGATTACGTAATGTGTTGGTGTGATTTTATGAGCTTTGTTGTTTCTCCCCCTTATCCTTCAGGCAGAGGAAGGAGCTGAATCTCATTCTCATCATTAAATATGAAGTGCAAAGCGCTGCTGATTTTTTTTCTAAAAAGATAAAGAAGGAAGCATAGCCCTCAAAAATGTAAATGCACAGAAGCTCAAAAATGTAATGCCAGTGGGTATATCAGAACATATAAGGAATCCTGTCTGCTTTTGTTAGTGCATTTTTAGGCATTAAACATCACATTTGCTTCTTTTTTAAAAGTTTATTTAAATATTCTGCCATTTCTAGGGGAAGTAGTAAGGAATCAAAATGCAATAATTATGATTTCATTTTTTGTAAGAAAAACAGAGCTGCTTTTTAAAATTATAGCATTGAAATATAAAGAGTGACTTTCATAACAACTTCCGCAGTGTCTTTTTTAACTTTCTGAAACACAGAAATAGTGTGACAGATTGTATCTTTCCTCTGTGTTCTAAATTGGAGGCTGGATAAATGCTGATTATTTTAATATTTGGCATTCGTGTTGTGTGGTGTTTCTATGTTAGGAATTCAGCCCTCTGTCTATGCTAGCACTCACAGACAAGTGCATTGCTGGTGTCAAAATACTAACCTGTTTTGATGCTTTTTGGCTCCTGTTGTTGAGGCTCCTAGGTAAGGATCCTCTGAACATAGTCCTCAGACCATAGCCCACTCCTGCTGCTGGGGCTCTTCGCTGTTTTGTGAGGTTTTTGTAGTGAGTCCCCAGCACTCAGTAACAGGAAAACAGAAGAGCGAGACTGTTCTGGCATTAAACAGACAGCATCCTCATGAAAAGGTGCAAGGGCTCCTTACTCCTGTGCACTTCCAGGGAAAAAAAAAAAAAAAAAAGAGCAGCAGCTTCCCCATCCCCTAACTGGGTTTGGCTGGAAGGAAACCAGTAGCTGATGCAGTTGCCTTGGTTCTCTGGAAGCCTCCCCTGCCCAGCAGGGGTTGTACCAAGGCCAGGCGCTGAGGCTGGGTCAGTGCATGTGCTGAGGGGGTCGGGGTTGGGTTGTCAAGCAGATGGGAGAAGGTGCAGCCTGTTGCAAGGCTGAACTCCCTGCCTAACCTGCCGGATGGCTCTGCTGCAGAACTGCAGGGTGTTAGGTAGCCAGAACAGCGTTTCTGATCATCCCAGGGTGCTCGCTGGGGCTCTAACTAAGTTGATGCATATGACTTCTTTCAAACAGTTTTGTGGGACTCAAGGCCAGAGGTTACCCAGTGTCACACATGGCTTCGTAGAGCCCATATTTCTGCTGGGTAACACTGTGCAGCTCACTAAAAGTGTGCAAGGACATTCAGTTCATCTAATTTATTTATTCTGTTGCTCTTCTGTGGCTACTAGCAGCCGCAGCCTGTTGCCAGTTCAGGGTTCTTTGCATCCATCAGCTGAAGGAAACAGGCCCAAGTGGGTTCCCCAGGCACACGACACTTCTTTGCTTGTGTGTTTCCAGGCTTCTGCAAGGTGGAGGGCAGGAGCAGGTGGCGCAGAGCACCCATTGTGGGAGTTAATGAGCTCTGTGTTAAGCCTTCTGCTTTACAAGGCCACTTTGCTGCACTTTATTTTGTATCAATATCTAGATCAGTACCAAAGGGGTCTCAGCATCAAAGCAATCAAGAAGTGAGCTCAACTGATTCATCTTCTTTCCTGAGCTGGGTCGAACATGTCTCAGCTGAGCTTGAGACGTGGCCCATTCCTTAACAATTCCGTGTAGTCACCACCAGAAATGTATCAACAAACTGGAGTGTCCGGACAAAAGTAATGCAAATTAACAGGAGGGCTGCGGGGAATAAGTTTAGAGAACTCATCAGATACAGCTTTGTTGGCTAATGATTGAGAAGCTTAGAGAATTTAAAATGTCTGAAACCCATGGATGAATAAAGATTATTGAAAGTTGGGCAAATACATAACCAGGGCTAATGTGATGTATCTGAAAAAAAAAAGATGAACAATTGAGTTTAATATGGGAACAAATTCTCATATAATAATGTAGAGTTAGCCTAACCTCCAGAGGAGGAGACTGGAGTTCCATCTTTTAGGAAGTTTTAAAATAGTTATTTTAAACATCCCTGTATGTTATGTAGAAAACTCCCTGCACTAGTAGAGGGATTAATTAAAGGCTGCACTAAAACGTTGCCTACTCCAATGTAGGTTTTACAAATGCTCCCCATGCAACATATTAGTTTTTTCCTGTTTTTATGCTTATATAAAACACATCACATTTGGTTAATATGGGCATCACAGATACAATTCTAACTGAAATTAAGCTGCAGTATATGTTGTGCTGTGTTAGTTTCAGTGCGGATTGTGTTAGAAAAGTAGTGGTAAATGCCATGCAGCCTGAGCTTGAAAGCAAATAAATTCTGTAGCACTGATAAGGCATATTTGTCTGTAAGCATTACAGAAGATGTTAAAGACTTTAACATTTCAAGTTACAAATCATAATGATGTGTTGTGTCATAACTTCAGAGAAATGTTTAGCTACAATGCTAAGTTACAGACTTCTCCAATTTTTAATATATTACTGGAAATACGCAACATTCGTTATATCCAATATGCAGGTATTCATCATGCTATTACATCCATCTGAAGTTTCTCTGGATGTTATATCCTCTTGCGCACTGCACGTTTGTAATTGTGATATTGCACATTATTTTATTCCAGCTGAGGAAAGATAACAAACTGTCACAAACAGTGTCCTGATGGATACTCTAAGTTGCAGTCCAAAATATCCTTGGGAGATTCTTCCTAACTCACATTAAGAAACTCCCCATGGTCCCTCCATTTTGTAAATCTCAGAATTTTCCAAAATACTAAAACAATTTTGTTTTCAAATGACAAGGTGTGCTTGACCTTCCATCATATTTTCTATCAGCATTTCCCTTGGAAGCAAAGGATTTTTTTTTTTTTATGAGCATGAATTCACTGAACCATAATTATGACTACAGACTATGGACTGCAGTGTGCATTGCCCACTTCACTAAATATCCAGCAACCTGAATGATGCCATAAAGTAAGATAACTATCAAAATTCATCCATCAGAGATTGCTGCGAAATTTATTATGCAATAGTTACCTGCAGCAGTGGAGGGTGAAGCTGTGTGCATAAAATAGCCTTTGCTCTGACTCTGCATCAGTGTGGTGCTAATTTGGCTGCTAGGAGGCTGCATTAAAAGCCTTTCTAGAGTGCAGGTGGAAGTCAGCCACTGCTTTGCCCCCATTCTCAGAAAAAGCTATTCCATCACACAAAGCAATCAGGTTGGTCAAGCCCTGGGTAAATCTGCACTGCTCCTGATCCCCTTCGTGCCGGAAGGTCTCTTCCATGAGGACATGTTCCATGGTTTTCTTAGGACAGAAGTGGGGCTAGGGATCAGGCAGTACCCCACGTTCATCTTGCACTTTTTGAAGATAGTTTGAACAATTACAGAAACCCTTGCATTTGCCCTTCAGATTCTTCAGCAGTTTCAACTTGTGCTGTTTTTTAGCCTTCCTAAATTCTATCCCACATATCTAGGCAACGTTTCTGTATTTCCCTTGGTTGCCTGGTGGATTCCTGCCTCCCCAACACACCTGTAGTCAGGAGTTGCCTGTGAGCAAAAGTGAGCCCCTACAGTCTTCTCTTGATTGCTCAAAACTCTGTAAAACAAGGGTAGGTCTTGTCTATACTGGGAAGGATTGGCTTTTATATGTGTGCGTGTGTGCGTGTGTGTGTATGTATATAAAATATATATATATTATTTCTAATTTTTCATCAGAATTACTTTGCAGTAAGACATTAAAGTTCCTTGTTATGGCCCTTTGAGGGTAAGGGTGGAGTTTTTTGTTAGTTTGTTTTTTTAATCTCACTTTGATTACTGTGTTTTAGTGGCAATTAATGCTAGGACTTTGCTGAATCACATGCAGCCCTGGTCATGGCTGTTACAGTGGACTCCAAACGTGTGAGAAAAGGTGGCTCTTGCTGCCCGCCCGCACATTACAAGGGTGTAAGCTACTTCCTATCAAGATGATCTTGAGATAATGAAGGACACAGAGAGAAGCAGGTTGTACAGAGTGTGTAATAATACAATTTAAGTGTGGGAGGAGGGTCTGAATCTGTACGGTTAATTCAAAGGAAGTATTCAACGACACAAACAACTGGCTGATATAACATTTTCTCTAATAGAGTTATGTTACTTCCCAAGTGAGCTAATTAAAAGAAGATAAAAGACCAGCTAAATCCAAGCAATAAAAGGAATGTTTGTGTTTCGAAGTAATGCAGTTTCTGATAAAAAAAAAAAAAACCCTAAACTAAAGATATTGCAAACAAACAAAACCTTTCTGGTGTAGAGAAGCCAGAAGAACTGGGTTTACACTGATTTAAAATATAATTATTTAATCTTTGACCTTGTGTAAATCCAAGACCAAAGAGGTCTTTATTTGTGCTCATGGAGGGTTCCCCTTATATTTCCAGCAAAATTAATGGAAATACAGTCAGAACTCCAGGTGAAATATAATGGTCCAGTTGAAGACCTACATTTATAGTTGATTTACATCATACAGACAGAAAAAGACTAGCCCAAGATGTAGTATCATCAGTTACAGAAGATGCTACTGATGTAGAATGATCCCACCTTCTGTGTTCTGTGTATGTGAAGGCTCTCCCCTAATAAGCAGAGAGAAAAGTCGTGGCGATTAAGGGAGCTTTAAATGAAAGAGCCGAATTAACTCTTTTTCTTGTTGCTATTTTTACTAATGGGTTGTCCTTTCCTCAGGGAAATTACCCTTGCAGTATGAGGTAAAGGGCAGTAGTTGAAAGCAGTTTTTAGGGGAAACAAAAGGAAAAAATGAGAAAAATGTGGCAGTGTCAAGCAGTGGGTCTTCATGAACTGGTGATGTAATTATTATCGAGCTTGTACATGGAAACACTTCGGAGAGGTATGAAAGTGATTGGTGTTCTAATGATGTTGATATTAATAGGAATTCTTCCTGAGCATATCTAAGAAGCAATGGGGAAATACAAATATATTTCTCAATGGCTGGCACTCTTAAGAATAAGAAAAGAGGAAGCAAATGGTGAGTCAGGTGAGCTATTGCTGTGGGAAGGAGGAGCCAGCACAGGAGAGAAGTGAGGAAGGGAGAGAGGTCTTGTGATGAGTAAGCCCAGGGTGGCAAGTAGAGAAGGCTGTTTAAAGGAATAGATACATACTGCGATGACTGAATAGCTCCTGGGAGTGTGAGTGTAGTGTCCTCCCATTCGAAGGAGGTGGAAGGCCACATCATGGGGAAGACCTGGGCATTTGACAGTATGGGAATGGAGTAGCTCACTAGCCTGCTTGCTACTTTCTCAAGACGTGCTCTGTTAGATTAACCATATGCATATGGAGAAATTAAACCATTTCACATCTTAAAGCCTTACCACCTTTCTACCTGAAAACTCTTTAAAATGTAGTGTCTGCTATGGAACACTACTATGTCAGGATTTTTAATGCATCCTGTGAAAGAGAATTCAGTGTGCTTTATAGTAAGCCCCAAAGAAATATCTGAAGAAAGCTAGTTTGCTTTTTCTTCCATTATGGTATGATATGTAAGCTACTTACTGCCAAGATCTCATGGTATGGAATGTTCCATTAGCAATTTCCTATGGTAAGGTTCTGAGTGACTTTTATACAGATGCAGAAAAGAGGGTGCAGTTATTTTTTCCTCCCTGGCACAGTATGGGCAGGACCCATTCCAGTCCCCATTCCAGAGGAAGTAGGTTGTGGTCCTGGGAAGCAGATCCTGAACCACTGCCCTTATGAGGAGTTTTCTCTGCTTGCAGACGGACACACTTTATCATAGAAGTATGTCAAGGAACTTGGATTCCAAAGTGACACAGAGGGTGTGGTAGGAAAAGTTTCCTTTATAATTTAGATCTAACCGAAAGCTTCTGACTTTGGTTGCTTCATAGTTTGGGTCACTTGATAAATATTCTGTAAGCCTTCTCTGTAGATTTCGGTTGCAAGTAGCTGTGTCCGTAATGTCTAGCACACGTTTCAATGTCATGTTTTCAGCTGTCATATTTCCCCAGCCATATTTGGATGGGGACCAGTCCACTAAGCACAGAAACTCCACAGCTAAAGGAAAATCTCCTGCAGGTTGCTAAAATTATTATCTTTGAAAAACCTCTGTCTGTCTGCCCAAGACAGAGTAAAACTCTCTGACAGATAAAAATTCAAATTAAAACTCTGATGGATTCAGCTATAAAAATGTGTAAGAGGACAGATGGTGTGAAGACGTGCATGATTATATGCTCAGTGGAGAAATTTAAACAGTAAGAGAAAAGACACAAATCAAAATAATGGAAATGGAGGAATTCCCCCTATAGCACTTTTTAGCAAATTCCCTTTTTACCTCACCTGGCAGCGTCCCTGCAGCATCAGCCTTTGCCACCCCTTGAGCCCCCGAATTAAGGGACTACAAGCAATGCCAGGGTGGGCTCTTCTGGCCAGTCCAAGAACCAAGGTGAAGAGAATAAAATTGGTTAATTAGGGAATGCCAAAGATGTTATGGTTTTGCCATCCATAAGAAGGATGGGGCTGTGGCTTTTCCTTTCTGGGGTCACAGTTCAGGATGATTCCCTGTATAAAGCTCTAACGGGAACTCAGCAGAACGTGCTTTGCGTCAGGAGGAGGTCAAGCTGATCTTGGCTCCGTATGCCCTCACTCTAGTACAATCTCAGAACTGAATTCTATTTCCAGAAGAGAAGCAAGAAAGCAAGACATTTTTAGGGGTTGTGAGGTATAAAGTTGGTGTTAACTCCTAAGTTGAGGCTTAGGTTGAGCTGGGTGGAGTAGAGCCTGGATCTGTGACTGCAGGGGCTTTCAGCCGTCTCAGATGCTGCGTGCTCTTTTGTTTGATCAGTCGCCAGTAATTTACTGCATCTTAGCGTGGTTTCGACTTTCGGCTCTACTGGCTTGTCAGTAAAAGTCGCACAGGAAAAAAATATCACTGCAGGCATGATAAGATTAAAGGATGATGTCTTAGGAGAATCGTTCAGTTTTTTGAATGTTTCATCTGCCCCTCATCTTATGGATATAGAGTGTGTCTTTGGAATCTTTACCTTAACAGCACATGGCTTGAAAAAAGCCTATTTTTGATATAGTGACTTGCTATAGTGACAGCTACCATGAGCTCAAGAGACCCTTTCTTTGAAATACAGCATTCTGATTAGATAAGGGAGATTCAGGGAGAAACTTGTATTACACAGTGAGTTTTCTGGGAGACAGTTTTCTTCCCACAGATGTGTTGCTTTTACGGTCTGCTATTAATGTATACAATAACTGGCTATCCTTTTTTTTTTTTCCCACTGTTTTCAGCACTTCAATAACTTGTCAGTTTGTCCATAAAAATCTTTATTTATAAAAAGGACTTGAAGTGTAGCGACATATTTTTTACAGTTGTCTTCGTGCAGCTGAATTGCCATTTACAGAATAATAAAATAATTATTTTCCTCTGCCACTTTATCTCATTCTGGCCACTTTTGTCATTCTGAGCATGCTTAGGTTGTGATATACTAATTTACTTTTACAGTGATATTATGAGACACATTCCACACAAGTAGTCAAGGAAAAGAAGAGAAAACAAACCACTTCTTACTTTTGCTAGTTTACTTGCTTTCTTTGATTAGGAAATAAAAAACTTCTCCACAGCATCAGCTGCAAAAGTTTGCAGGATATATGATATGAGCACACACAGCATTCAAATAAAATGAATACTGAACAGCTTTCTTTCTCATGGAACATTTTCATACAGTGCATTTTCATTGTGTGATGGAGTCAGGAATTCATCAGGAACCGCAGCATGTGACTAAGAGGTTATTCATACCATATAACTTTAAGTGTATAACTTCATGCTCTTAATTAGCCCATGGAAGCATTCCTTGCTCTCTATTCACCATATCAGTTCTCAGCTGCAGGTGCTGAAATACAGGATGTGTGTGGAAGGAGTGTAGCAGGTGAGGTGAACACTCGTTTAAGAGCAGGGACTTAACCCTGTCTTGGCAGAATGGGGGCTGCGCTCAGGGCTGGTGCCTTTTCAAAGACAGAGTAGTAGAGTCCATCTGTATTTTCATCCACTGGTACAAGATGCAGAAGACAAGTTACCATATTAATTGCTGGCTCTGATAAGCATAAATTTAGAGGTAGTCAGCTCTAAAATCCCCTAGGCTTGCAAAAGACCTCTGATGGGTAGAGGTCAGATTCCAGGATAACTTTCTCCAGGAAACCTGATATAGACAGACTGCCACAGACTCTTGCTCTGTCTGAAACACAGTATGGAGCAAGTCATCTTCGCATCAGATGCTTCCAACTGCAACTTTGGCCACAAGATCCTCCCTCCTTCCACATCATTAAGGTCTTGCTTAGAAATGGATTTGAATCTTGTACTGTCCTAAAATTTATGGAAAAATTTCTGGAGGCCAGACAGGAGAGCCTACAATGTCCTAAATGGCATTAGACACAATGTTTAAGCATCCACATGTTATTCATTTCCACCTTACATCAGCCCTTACAGAAGAATATAACATCTTTGCCTTCCCTCCATCGCTGTTTTGCTCACATGAATGTATTAAAATAAATGTTGTTTCAGTCTCCTCCTATCACATACAAGGGTCCAAGCCCAATTCCCAGACTGAAGAGACATCAGGCTGCCATCTGTCTTCAAAATGTCTTTTAAAACCTGCATAACGTTGGAGTCGGATTAATGGGTCAGAGCGTTATTGAGCTGTTTTTTACTATTTCCTCAGTATTGGTAGTCTATTTGCTATTCTGCAGACATATAATTTGATAAGTGTTTTACATATCCTTATTATTAATCCAGGAAGGTCACGTGCCAGTGTTGAAGGTTATCCATTACACCTGTCTTACGCACACTGAACCCTTCTTTACCATTCCACATAATTGACCCACCTCATATAATGAAAGATATGTTAATTCCTGTCTAACACAGAAAGTGACTGTAAAAGATAATACAGAGGACAGTGAATATCACAAATAAGTGTGGATTAAGTATAATTGATCAACATTTTGTTAATGTTTTTGTTCTGTAAATTCCCAAGAACTACATACTATCAGTTCTCCATTCTCTGTGCTAAGCAGAACATTCAGAATTAAAAGAAAACCACATGAAACATTCAGGCTTATAAAATACACACTGAACAGCTCAGTGGAGCCAATGTAGGATGCCTTACTGTTAAAACAGGAATGGCTTTTTTCCCCAGAATTATCTACTATATTTTTGCTTTGGTATTGCCCGAGGAGTGTCTACAAAGTTCGACATTTGGAGCACTAGGACTCCAAAAGTGAATGGTCTAACCATAATCATTCCAGGTAGAAACACATTGTTTTAATGTATTTGGTTACCACTGCCTGGCTCATCTAGTGCAAAGGAAAGTCTGGCATTTTGATAGGGGGAGGGGAAAATGCTTTGAAATAGATTCCTAAATAAAGACACAAACCAGACAATAAATCAGTTGATCATTAGTTTTACCTATCAGATGTCTGAATATTTAGGATAATTTACATATTTTTTCATTTATAATCAGGCACTTGAGGAAAGGAATAGATAAGTGCTGCACAGATGTGAATTTTTTTCTCATTTTCCTAAATACAAACAGGCTAAAATTAAGTGGAATGATAGAAAGGAGACACAGTTATGATGTGTCAGGTCACTGAGGTGGTTGCCCACCAAGGAAGCTACATTGCCTGCAGTACACACAGGTGCTTTGTTTGGATATACATACAGTGAAGCTTCTTGCACCACCTCTGTAATCTCACATTCTATCTGTGAGAAAATACTTCTTGATATTTGTCTTAAGATTTCACTTTACATGGCATCAATCCATTATTCCTATTTATATCATACACTGTGGCTGTCCTAAATCATTTTCTCCCTAATTGGGACTTGACTCTTCTAACAGAGGTAATGATCATGTTCTTCTCTGACTACCCCCAACCTGCATTCTCACTTACAAATTATTCAATGTAAGTACATCTAATGTATTCCTAAATGCTTCCTAATCATTTTTTATAATCACTGCATATATTTTGATATTGTTCATGACATCATTTTAGTCTTAGTCTTGTGTAGCCCTAGTCTAGGCTTTAGTCATGGTTTTGGCCTTGAGATGATCAGAGCTGTGGGCCTGACGTGTAACATGATCTGCGCGTCCCTCGCCTGCCCTTGTGCCAGGCGATTCTCACCATCTTTTCTCCACCGGCTTCACTAACATTTGCCTGAGTTAGTTGGGAGTGACCTGGGACCTCTTGATGGGAAGGGAAAAGGGGAACCAAGCTAAAGAAATAAATGAAGCATTGAAAGACAGTGGAAATCGCTCAGTGCCTCCAGCTGCTCCCCCGGCAGGTGTGGGGCAAGGAGGAGAAGCCACAGAGTCCGGAGGAGGACGAGAGCCCGAGGTGCTGCGGTGCAGGACGGCAGGAGCCCTGCAGCAGCCGTGTGCGCTGCAGCCCGGGGCAGCGGCGGGAGCCCCACGGGGCAGCCCTGCTGCCACCTCCTCGAGGGGTGGCCTTGTCCAATACCTCCCCGCGGGGTGGCCTTGTTCACCACCTCCCTGTGGGGCAGCCCTGCTGCCACCTCCCCGCAGGGTGGCCTTGTTCAATACCTCCTGGAAGGGTGGCCTTGTTCACCACCTCCCTGTGGGGCAGCCCTGCTGCCACCTCCCCACAGGGTGGCCCTGCCACCACCTCCACGCAGAGAGGCGCTGCTCGCCACGCTCCAGGCCGCCCTTTGGCCCTCGCGCAGTACTTGCACCACAGCTATCCTCACTTATTAATGACTTTGCTTTATGCCAGCATTTTCCCCCTGCCTGATATATTGTATTTGCAAGTCAAATCAAATACAACGTCTGTCCTTTCCCTCTCTTGGCTAGAATTACTTCATTTTGACCTTTGCTGACGCTATCTTTTTCCTGCACACCTTCTCTGATTTGCAGCTGCTTCTTCGATATATTTCTCTTTCTTATTTTCATTGCACCAGGTTTAAGGAAATCCCACAGGAGCTCTCTTGCCTCCTCCTTTTCATGTTTCCTCAAGGGTGATGCTTCTTGGAACCAAGGAGCACCTTGTGACTTCTTTGGTTCTCCAGACTTCTTCCAACCAAAGGATTTCAACAAGGATTTTTTTGTTATTAAATAAATAAATAAATCCTCCAAAACATCCTTCTCAAAAGTTAATGATTTTGCTTTCATCAAAAACATTTCTTAATAATTGCAATCAGTCACTTGTCATCAGCTTCAGCAAATATTCCGTTTTTCAACAGTTCCTTGATTGTTTCATACTTATTAATGTTATAGTCATCTGCATTTGTTATATCTTGTAAATTTACACTCTGAGGTTTTCTACGTATTATAGTATTTGTATGGTGTTCTTTGCTACGATATCTTTTCCTCTAAGTAATTTAGGAGCTTAATTTGATGATCTGTGTTTAAGATGTATTTTTTCACACAGTAGATATATTTCTGTATGGTCCCACATGGACTAACTGAAAATGAGTGTCTTTCACTTATAATTGGAGAGCAAGGATTGCAAGTGTAATAAAATAAGATAGCAGTAAGTTCAGGAAAACAGACATCAATGAGACTGAGATATTACTGCTTCCGAAGCACAACTGTACAAGGAGATTTCAGACTCACACATGAAAAGGGAGCTGTACTTGAGCATTGTCTCCTGCTATGCAAGGCAATTTGTTTGGATTCCAGGCAAATCAAACTTACTCTACTAGGAAATTATATTTCTTTTATTTATTTTTCCTCCAAATAAGATAATTATTAAAAAACTAAAATTGAAACAGCAGAATGGCGAAAGAAACACAAAAAGGGTAAGAAGGAAAGGAGAGATAACGAAAGGAGCGTGTGGAAGTAAGAGAACAGGAAGAATGTATCTAGAAAGTTCCTAGAATGTGTAGAGATGACTTGTCTTCCAATCTTAGTAAAACCTTCTTATAAAAGAAACAACATCAAAAAAGTGCACCTGCAGGATACACGACATTTAATTCTAAGATACATAGAATACTTTCTGAAAATGTTAGGCATTTGATTAAAACTTCAGCTGAGTTTGAGGTAGTATTTTGCTAGCATACATATATCATAATCTCCATGTAAGTTATTTTTAATTAATTTATACAGCAAATGCATTAAGGCGTGACTTGTGTTAGTTGTTCGTTGATTCAAAGACTTCTCACACCAAAGCATATTGCTGGTATATTCAAGTCAGCAAAACTTTCTTGAGGAGCTATAGCTTGTGTTAGTAAAAGAGGTTTCTTAAGGACAGAACTCCCACTAGTTCCTTAAATAAGATAAGCTAGGCCAACGAAAGGCCTTTTTTGCTGGTAAAAATATGTCCAGTCTCGGGCTTTTGCCAATGAAGTAGCGTTATTTGAAGGGGCTATGGCGGATATTTTCTCACACATCCAACAGTCACAGCCACCCTGGCAAAAATTCTATCCTAACCTTCAGTCATCTCACAATTAACTAAGGAAAACTAAGGAAGAAATGGAGATGATGTTGCCAGTGCTAAGGAGAATGTAGGGGTCTCACCAGTGTTTTGGAAAATGTGGAAGACTGGTTCTTCAATATGTAACCCCACATTTTTATCATCTAGAGTACAGTATCTAAAATGAAAAAAAAATGGAGTAGTTCCCTCATAATTTCATTGTCACTGTAACACTTTCTTAAACCAGTAAATCAGTTCACATTCTGACATAACTAATTAATGACATATACCATATGTATATTCATATATATTAATTATATATGCTAACTATACCTACCAATTGCATATACTACAGTTAGGGAACCAAAGGCCAGTGTTTAAAAAAATGCATTCCGTAGGTCTGCAAAGAAAATGTGTTTGTGAGGATTTGATTCTGAGATTTGGATCTCAGATTCATATCCATAGTTTCATGTTTGAGTCATAAGGTATAATTGCCTCAGCAGCATAATAAGGTTTCCCAGGTGAGTCCGATACTGAAATAGCTACAGTCTTAGTAATAGGAAATGTCTTTCTGTAGTCATCTTGTTAACTGGAGAAAGTTCTCACACATCACATGGCCTGTACAACTCAGTAAGAAGTGTTAAGAGAATCATGAGATAATTCAAATTTATTCTATATGTGTTTAAAATATTAACATCCAAATCGGTACTTACATTTTCATAGTGCCCTGCACTTACGATGCACATTTCGACACAGGGTAATACACAAAGAGTGTTGTGAAATGGGGTCATGGAATATATATTTGGTGCATATATAATGACACTATAAATGTAAAATAGTTCATAGCATATAACTTAACAGTTTTGAGAAATAAAACTGAGCACTGTATACATTAAATAGTTGGAAAAATAAACAGTTAGAAGCCTCTTATTGCCACTAGGAAATGGATCTCCAGAGGCAAAGAAAGCAGTTACACCTAAAAATTGTTGATGAGATAGATTTAAGTGTTTGGGGTTGGATATTATAGCTTTTATTTTCCCATCTTTCACATCTATTTTTCTACTAACAAAATCAGCATCCTATTCAATTGTAAAGTTATGATTTACTGATCAACAAATGAATCTGCATGAACCTAAATCGGAAGGTGTTGGCTTGTGTTCTGTTATCAAATTACCTTTATAACTTCACTGATAGTTAGCAAAAATGATCCTAACACACATTGCTTATGTCCTGAGTTTGAAATAAGAGCTGTTAAGAAATAAAAATACACAAAAATTATGATGATATCGATTTGAGCAAGTATTGTTTTGAGAAGTAAAATATCCCTTCACTCTGGCAGACTACTTATTTGTATTCTCAATTTTACTGATTTTCTAACATTACATTCTGTGTTCTGGATCTCAACAGACAAATCTAAAATCACTGTGAACATTGGTTCCAGAGTTTCCATAAAAAGAAGATTGTTTTGCAGTCGTCCTGCACTCAGGATGCTGCATTCTGTTCTGCTTGCTGTAAGCCAGGCTGTGCGACCTCTGGTCAAATCAAGTCACATCTCAGAATTTTAATAATGCTTAAAAGAACTTGTCTACAACCTACAATTACCCATTGAAAGTGCTCGAGTGATAAAAAATGAATGAATTTGAGAAATTGTAAGGTATTTTTTCAATCTGCAAATAAAAGAAACTCATCATTATGATAATAATGTAGATTTTTATCTTACAATATTATGGCGTATGAGTATGCTAAGAAAAAAATAATCTTTCCGTGACCTTTTTTTTCCTGTCTGCTGCAACCATGTAATGGGCTTCATAGATTCCAGGAGGAATTTTCTCTTGCACTTTCATATGCTCAGTGTTTTTTATTGTTATGAGAGATTGAGAAACTCAGGATCCTGATTTGGGAGTCATATCTCTGCTGCTAAGTACTTTTGATAGCAATTATTTTGGTACTAAGTGAAGCGATAATATAATGTAGAATATTTATCCTAATGCTTGGATTCAGTTACCTTAGGTTCAAAAAAAAGCCAGCATGAAAATGCTAAATTTTATTAGTGACTCAACTGAATAGGAGGAGTTTCAGATGAATGCTATTTAATGTTTACATACAAGTTTAGGGTTGTACTATTGTTTAAGAAACATGTCTCAAAAAAGGAGTAAGCTCTAAGTAGTGTGGGTGAAGTAGTTTGGGAATTTTATGTATTTATTCAGGTTAATTTTTAATGCAGTCTGGAAAGGCTGCCATAGTAAAAAAAATAAATGATCCACATACCTACGATGAACAAGTGATTGTAAAACAAATGCTCAAATATTTAGAGTGTCTAAATGTCAGCAAGGAGGAAAGGTTATTGAGGATGTTGTGAGCAGTATTAGAAAAGAAGCCAGATGAAGCTAAAAAAATGAAGATTCCATTTAACTCTCAGGGTTAAATTCTGACAACAAGCCCTTTAGAGTGTTTTGGCAAAAACGTAGAAAATTTATCATTTGGAAAACTGAAAACAAAATAAAGCAAACACAGAGAATTCATCTCTGGGAATTATAATCCTTAGTCTACCAGGCATCTAGCTTGAAGAACAAAATAAATCTTCTCCATCTGTAATTTTGATCATAGAACGCTCATTTTTATTTTCTTATTTTACCTGCCTGTATTTTTCTTTTTTATGTTAGCTGAAATTTGTAAATTTTTACTGGCACCTGGTATTTTATTTAGCTTTACATTTGGTATTTAATGTTGAGCTTCTGAAAGCTGTTGGATGTGCAGCCGGGAACATCCAGAGCTCTGTTTCCCTACCCGGTATCCAAGGCAGCCGGCACCATTTCAGCCCCTGCTGGCAGAGCATGGCTCCAGGAAGACTAAAGTTCCCAGGCAAGGGCGGTGACAAAATTACTGTCCATAAGAGACCTGGCGGTGCGGAGTGGGAGTGAGTCCGTTGTTAAGACACGTATGTTCTACGGGCCTGGCATCCCACTGCAGTCAGCTAATTAGAACCAGTTAATTAGCCACAGGAGAGGGATTCAGCTGATCAGCCACTAGGTGTCAACTTTGGGCTGAATTGAATCCCTGGTCTCCACAGCCTGCGCCAGCCTGGAGGATTTCAGCTGCTTAAACCAGGGGCTGTGTCG
Organism: Tinamus guttatus; assembly: GCF_059628265.1. Classification (NCBI taxonomy): domain Eukaryota; kingdom Metazoa; phylum Chordata; class Aves; order Tinamiformes; family Tinamidae; genus Tinamus; species Tinamus guttatus. Next base: position 542,416 of record NW_028289023.1, read on the forward strand.
CGTGGGGAGGACGGAGTCTGGGCACGGCCGGTCCCACGGCCTTGCTGGGAGGGCCGTGCTCTGCTGACAAGTCTCTGCTCTCGCCCTGCGTGTCCAATGCACTGTGGTGGCTAAAGGATGTCTTTGGGATTGCCTGCACCAGGAAGGAATATGGTTTGTGTGCCCTGGGACGGCTCCACAGTGCACCATCATGCATGGCCGATGGGATCAGCCGGGCCTGCATCAGACGTGCACTTGTGACCCAAACTGAAATGCTAATGGGGTTACGCAGCCCGTGGAGCCTGCTGGACTTTCAGCATCTGCTCCAGGAGGTCCTACGGCCCCTGCAGGTCGAGCTTCAAGTCTCCTGGGCCTGTGGTCACGTAGCGCATCCCTTGCTGAGTCTAAAGCAGTACAGGGCCCTTGCGTTCGAGTAACCGGATTGTAATCCCGGCCGCCACTGATAGAGACGCCTATCGATAGACACCTGAGTTGTCAATTCCCACCCAAAGAAATAGATGGAAGTTACAATGTTCATCGTCAGCTTCTGCTGTTTGACAAGGATCTCCTGATTCTTCCAGCTGAATCTTTTTTCTTTTTTTTTTTTCCATTTCTGACATTCCCAGTTGTTTCTAGTTTCAGTTGGTGCTCTAGTTTCACATCCTTCTTTTTTTTCATTTATATTCCTGTTTAAGTAATGTAATATTTTTACTTTTGGTCTTGGCATTCAGTGAATGCTAATCAGAGTTAGATGTTCCCTGAGTCCCAGAAGAACCAACAAAGACTTTTGTTAATTACACGTTATCACATAAAATCTCAGACAAGTATTTGGCTGTGTATCAAATGCCTTTGGCTTGCAATTGTAAATCTAAGCTATGGAAGATTTGAGAATGCTCTATTTCCTACATTTTATGCTTTCAATTTTATAGCTGGTAACCTCATAGTCACTGTTTTATCTGACAGCTGACTCCAGACTCTGGTGTAAACTTTAGTAGTTAGTCATAGCTGGAGTTTGAGAGGGTGTCCTTTACACAAATTGGAATTTTATTTTGTTCTCTGGTAGTTTTCTTGAAAGCAATGATATGAACAAGTTAGGAAAAGGATAGCCGTGAAGAATACATTTACCATTAGCACCATATATTCCTGTGGTACCTGTTCCCACGGTAATATGAGAAAGAAATAGGAGTCGTCACCTATATTCACATCAAAGATGCATCTTACTGTCCACAGTGGGCCATCTTATCAAAGGGGACAGTGATCTGCAACTGCAGAAGAGTCCTGCTAGGTTGCAAGTAATGCTGAAAATGTGGGTGCTAAAATGAGCAAAAGGAGACTGGTAGCACTCCATCCCAACAATTACCATTTGTTTTTATCATTTTGTTTCCTCGATGTTTTCCATAACATTCATAGATATGGGGAAAACCCATCTGTGAGCAGAATGTCTGTTGTAGGATCAGTTGAAGTGTTAGGAGAAACCAAAAATAATCAGAACTGATGTCTCAATTGTGGGTTCGAGGATAATTTAACTGAGGACAAACATCTACAAACTGGTCTGTGCCTTGACAGGACGGAGTGCAACAGCCAGTCTATTCTATGGTACATTAATCCACAAGTGCCTTTTCCTCATCTCTCACTGTTATGGAAAGTGATGTCCCTCACTTCTCTTAACCTCCTATATGTTATAACTATCAGATCAAACTGCTGGTAAAAGCAAAGTGTAGGAATATTTTGCAACCAGCCTGACATGATAATATATCTCCTTAAATGACTCACTGAAAATAATATGAATAATTCCAAATTCGGGTGCATCTGAGTCATCCACCAGTTTATATAAAGCACAGATACCTTTGCTTGCTTTCGTGCTGTCTCTAGCCATTACAGTTCATTAAGATCAGATGCATATTGCCTTTTTCTCCTATTTGGATTATTCAAGCCATTAAGAAGACATAGAGTGAGAAGGAAAATCATGAGAGCTTTTGTGTCGAAATTGTTGCTAGGGAAACCACTTCCTTTTTATTTCAGCGCATGGGACACTAGTGTCACTTCGAGTCTGGCTTTCTGAAAGATAACTTCACAGAAAGGCATCAGAGATGAAAAAGAGAATTAATGAAGTATCAATCAGACTATCATTGTAAATAGAAAAAGATTTTTGCCAGCTGTTTCAAAATCATCTTAAGTGTAAATTCTAGATCTGACTAGAATTTTGAGGGGAATGTGTAAGACAACAGATATGAGACACCTGTGGCAAATATGTCTTAGATAATCTACCACTCCTCCTTCTGTACATGCATCACTGTAGTGCATCACCATTTAAATACACCGAAATGGGGAATATCTGGTTGGAATGACAAGGAGTATTTCACAGCTGCCATAACCATCCTCCAGGATCCTCCTCTCCTCACAGATACCTTTGTGCAGTCTTACTTGTACCCTGTCGTGCCTGCTGGGGTTTTCTTACTTAGTCTAATCAGTCTTCAGACATTCTGACCTTCAAAACTGTTTATAAACCACATTTCTTTTAACAAAACTTTTATATGCATTTCATGAAGAATAATAATCATGAATTTAGAAATGAAAAACAGGAAAAAAATCAAATCCTGTCTAAAGCTATTAAGTGCATATAATACCTGAATGATTTAAACATTAGATTCCCTTATGTCATTTAAAGCTCATCTGTCATTCTCATTTTGATGAAATCTTCTTGAAAATTAAACTGTACATAAGAAGTTCGTGAAAAGCAGCATCAGTAGAACCATTTCAAAGGCAATCATTTTACTTCATTCTTCAAGGAGAGGGATTTTTGATAGAACGCCTAAGAAACACCTAAGGAGTCTTTCTTTTTTCCAATTTAGTAAAAGAGGATCAGCACAATTCTGTAACGAGAGCACCAGTACAAAAAAGCAATGCTGGTAGTTTCAGCACTTTCAGTGTAGCACTTCCGAGTCTTAACCTCTCTCTCACCTCTTGCTACTGGGATTCAGAGCATTCAACCAGGGGTTGGATAAATAATGCGTCAGATGGTCTTTACAGATTGCAATACTTTTTAGATTCTGATTTCTTCTTTCAGATAAGAATTAATCTTAACTATATCTTTTCTTTTTAGATATAAAAAAGATGAATTAGCATTCATTTTATAACTTAACCATATTTAAAGCAGATTTAGGAAAACAGTATCTATAGTGCAGGAAAAAAAACTCTGTGGTGGTACAGACTAAAGTAGGCAATCTTCTTTTCTGTGTCTCATTCGTGATTTTCTAGTGATTAAAGCACCTGGCAGATGAACAGTACTAAATAAATAATGAGTTTTGCATGATCCTTTGGAACACTGAAAAAGTATAAATCTTTTCAGAGTGAGCGAGGATTGCAATTATACTGCTACATGATGAGATCAACTAGACTCCTAACATCAAAGCTTGATGTCTTCATATTGGTTTTATTTCCTTCTTATTTTTCTTTTTTCCGTTGCCCAATCTGATAATCCCAAATAAACTAGAAGTGTGGAAGCCATTTTTTTTTATGAACAAGTAACATCAGTTTATAATTTGAGACAAATGCCTATTAAGGCTTTTCCAGTAATTTTGCAAAACTCTTATTTTTTTCAGCTACATTTATTAATGTGTCAATAATATAGTGAGTTCCTAATATACAAAGGTAGCTTTATCAGCAAGTCACATTACACAGGTGTGAACTGTACACTGGTCTAGGTATTTTTGTCAGGCCAACGGGATTAGAAATTAGATTCCAGTCTTTCACTATACTACAAATTGAAAACTAGCTGTAACTGAATTTGCTAGTATTTGCCTGTGAACAACTAGATGGGTAAAAGATAGGTTGAGTGCTCAGGCTCAGACAGTCATGGTCAATGGACTGTATGATATCTGGATGTCAGTGACAGGGACTGTGATGGGATCTGGCCTGTTTTACATCTTTATCAATGGCTTGGAGACAGCCACAGAGTGCAGACTCATCAAGTCTGCAGATGACCCCAAACTGGGGGAAAAGGCAATATTATCAGAGTCAAAAAGATAAGAAAACCTTGTTAATGATACAGGCTGTGAACTGCCTGGCTGGGAAGCAGCTCCATGGAGAAGCTCTAGGGGTTCTTATCAGAAGAGCAAGCTGCATGCTCTGGCTGCAGAGAAGGCCACATCCTACTGCACTGTAGACTGAGGGAGGTGATTATCCCCCTGTACTCAATGTCCATTAGACATCACTTAGATATTGCATCCAATTTTGCCCCCTGCACGGTACAAGAAATACATCAATAACCTGGAGCGAGTTCAGCTGGGGGCTACCGAGATGGTTGGGCCTGAAGCACCTGCCCTGTGAGGAGAAGGTGAGGGACCAGGGTTTGTTCAGCCCAAAGAAGAGGTGGCTTTTGGGGACCAGACAGCCACCCCAGGACCCAAAAGGAGGTCATCAGGAAGATGCAGTGGGAGATCACCATGGGAAAATGAGAGGCAAGGAACGTAAGTTGAACAAGAGAGGTTCAGACTGCATGTAAGCAATTTCTTTTCCCCATGAGGATGGTCAAGAGGTAGAACAGGATGCCCAGGGAGATTGTACAGCCTCAGAGGTTTTTGATGCTTAAGTGGATAAAACTATGAGCAACCTGGTCTGACCCCCATATCTGATCATGCTTTGAGCAGGAGACCTCCCAAGGTCCTTACCTACCTGAATTATCCTGTGACTCATTGATTAAAAATATAGCCATGTGCTGTGATGGTTATGTTTAGTTTAAAGAAATTACAGATGATAAGCAGCTTATTATTTGGGAAACCTAGCTGGACTCAAAATATCTAGGGAATTTCTGTAATGTGAAATGTTGATAAAAGTCTTCATAAGAATGTAGCTCATGCTTGATCACTTGTAGACAAGTTATTAAAGCTAATGTAAAAAAAACAATCTAAATAAGCTAAAAATCACATTTGTTGAAGTTGTACTTTGCCTTTTTTCTGGTCAAAGTTGCAGTGTTTCAGTCTGTGATGCATTCAAGATATTATATATCACTTATTCTTCAGTGCAATTACATATTATATATATATCACTTACTCTTCAGCACAGTTGCAAGACTGTAGAGGTAGCTAACGTCATCTCATGTGCTTTTTTTGTTCCAGCAGTTTGGCATGCAGTGGCAGTCAATAAAAGGAAGGAATCTGTGGTCTTAGAAACATATACATTTCAGTGTTTTCTCAAGGTTTTGGCATAGGTCTTCCTGTTACATAAGTGTTTACACACTCAAGACTGAAGGTTTCTAGGTGGTAATGACTTGTTACAAAACAACTGATTTCAAAAAAAAAAGTGTTTTCCATTTATGTTAGCTTGTCACTGTTCAGTTTAATTCGTTTTAGTCTCCCAGCCCCTTCTGTGCCTTGTAGTCCCCCAGACATCTTTCTTATGCAGCAGTAGAAATAAAGCAGTAACTAAAAATTATGTTTTTCTTTAGGAGCTTATAGGCAAAGACTGTCTTTTCAGTGTGTCTCTCTTAACATGTGCTAAACTGGATTGTATGCTACTCAGTCTTAAAAAATAAAATCTAAACTCCATTTTCCTGCTACCTATTGTGGAAAGAAGTGTTTTCAGTGGAGTAAAATAAGGTTGGCTTGTCATTTATTTTTAAGTAGCCTGAGGAAAAATAGAAAACATTACTGATAAAGTATAGAGATGTTGAAAAGACTGGAGTGGTAGCTGGTAAGGGACCGATGACTGGTTTACAAACACCTGGGTTAAATGAGGTCAGTAATAATACATTGTAAACAAAGTTTTTTTATGAAGGAAAAATAAGTCATGGTATTTCCTTTTCCAGTAGTAAAAAGGTATTGAGAGCATAGCAAAACCCATTACCTGACTGAGGTCCTGCTCAGATGTCGTGTGAAAGAGAGAACATGTTTTTAGGGCAGAGGACTAGGCCAGCGGGAACTGGGAGTTATTTTCACCACGGTTTATCCAGCTGCTCTAAGCTCCTGTGAGAGCCTGTGTCCAGTTGCACTGTGTACAGGCCATGCAGGAGACAGCAAACGGGGGAGAGATCATGAGAAAAATTAAAGGCTTCTAAGACATGATTCTTGCAAGAGACCCGGAGATGAATCTGTCTAGCGTAGCAAGATGAAGCCAAAGAAGTGATTTTGTCAGACTTTGCACTTCCATGCTGCTGCAGTAACTGGTGTCAGGTAGTAGAGAGCTCTGCAGTGTAGCAAGTGTAACAAGGTCCACGGGCTGTTTCTTGAAGCTGTTCGGCTTGAAGTGCCTGTTTTTATCAATGGAGCCAAGTAATGGGGTATCCAGTGTTACTTGTGTATAGATGTTACTTTTCCTAACAGACAAGCAATGCTGAAGTTCAGGGAAGCTCACAGAGGGATGTGTCCACAAGGGTACCCTGCTTTTTTGGGGTCCAGTGACCTTGCTGAGCCTTTCTTAGCAATTACAAAGATTCCTGTAGAAGAGAGAGGTTTAGTTTCCATGTCCCACTAGCTCCCTCGGAGCCTGGCGGCCATCGGGCTTCATCATATGAGGTAGTGGCCCAGTGGTGATGAGTGCCAACAGCCTGGAAGCAGTCACCACCAGAGCCCTCGTGCACAGGAGTGCCCACCAGAGGCAGGTCGGAAGCCATGCCTGGCGCAGTGCTGCTTTACAGCACCATGCGCGACTGTATTTCTGGCATCCTCAACATTCACAACAGATGGGATCATCTAATAGTTTCAGCTTTCCCAGCGTGCTGCTGCCAACGAGGGACCATGGCGGGCAGTTCTTCGTTTGCTAGCGGGTTTTTACCGCAAGTTGATGCGAGAGGCAGCTCTGTGGTGTGGCCTCGAACCTGCGCTGAGCGCGCGGCGCTGGTCGGGGCGCCCGGCGCGGGGAGCACTCGGCAAGCAGAGCCGCCCGGCGCGGGAGATGGCGGCTGCTTAGCAACCGCGCGGCTGCGGCCTCCCGCGAGGACGCGCGGCTGGTTCGTCTGCGAGTGCAAAACGGCCATTTAAAACTGCACGGAGAAGGTGGGAGCATGCGGAAGGTATCAGCCTAGCAGATCCCCACCACACAACAAGGCCACCAACTGATTGCGTTCATGCAATGTAGTGACCTCCTCATCCCTGAAAAAGCTCCCTGTGGTGACCATGCCTTCCCCCTGCCGCTCTGTAGCGACCAACACCCGCTACAACACTCTTTCAGTGAGCTCAAGCAAGCAGGAATGTTTTCAAAAATAAGGATCTAGGGTGTGTATAGAAAAGTGACCATATGTTGCAAAACATGTGTGAACAAATGTTTCTTTAGAAGTATGGTCCTTAATCTCTAATGTCCTCCTTCATAATGCATTTACTATGATCTGCAGTTGAAAGAGAGAGATGTTATGAGATTCAGTGGTAAATGCTTGTAAAGCGCTTTGAGAGTTCTTACAAAACACACTATAGAAGACAAAAGTATAATTATTAGGTTTATGTGGATCAATATAATTAGAATTTAATTTAAACATTTTAATAATAAAAGAGTAAGGAAGCTCTAGTACAAATAAGTCAGCAAGATCAATTATGAGGATAAAATTATTTAAAATATTAGGGGCATATTCACAAAAGCAGTTAGCATCTGATTCTTTATTTTTCCTTTCCTGTAAGAAAATTGTTTCATTTCATGCATTTTTGTTAATCAAATTTATATGTAACCACTTGAGTGACAGATACATGCTAGATTTGGTCTTAGATAACAGTTCTGCTTGCTGTTTTTTGAGTTTCATCTGAGTAATGTCAGGAGAGGTGAGAAAAAGGGAAAGGAAACAATATTAGTGTATTTAACCTACTATTCTGAGTTCTCAGTTGTTCACTGATGAGACATTTGTTGATTTCATCTACATTTTTAGCAGATAAATAAAACTTAGCTCTAAATTTGCTAATTCTTAACTATAAATGTAAATATACATTAAAAAACAAGAAATTAAATGTCTTTGCCCTGAAAATATGATCGGGTGATTAATTTGCATCATTTATAAAACATGTCACTTGGCTGAGGAAAAAAATGCCACATTCATGTCAATCCATGCCTCATTTTTTTTTTCAAATCAAATCTCTGAATTGATTTTGTCACTGTTTAAGCTGTCATTTCTGTTTAAATTCTATCAAATAGTCTTGCTGTTTAGTGAGCAGACAGACTGCTGCAGCAGTTGGTCAAATTAATTGTCCAAATCTTATTTCAAGTTACATGAAGTACTGGTAGAATTAAGCAGGTCTGATTCTTTGCTTTGCTTTCACCCCTTCCTGACTATATATTTCCAGTTGTTCATTTATCTGATGCAACTGGTGTAGAACTTTTTTGTTTTACAGTCATCTGAAGGACATTTAGTTGCACATTTAAAAAGCCTTTCTAACAGCTAACATGATTCTTTCTCTATATTTAATTCAGGTTTGCAAGTGATTGACTTGAATTATTTATGTCAGTAGCACACCTGGATTTCACTCCTTTGCTGGAGAATTGACAGACATCTTCTCCTGGAACCACCTGCCTCGGTGGAAGCGCTGCCATCCTTGGCTGCACGTTGTCTGCCCCTCACACCTCTTTCTTCCCACTGTTCCCACGTATCTGCCAGCAGAGCAGCTGGTAACTGACAGCTCTCAAGTTTGCTACAGGCAAAATCATGTAGGAGCACTCTATAAACTATCGATTAGGATGATGCTTCAGTAACAGGGTGATGATGAGGCATGAGGGTCAAGTACGACTTCCAATAGCCTTGGGTTAGTTCCATACCTGCAACACTGCTGCAGTTGGAAAGCCGTTTTTGTAACTTCCTACAGAAATAGGTCTTGCTGAGCAAGGTTAGTGAATATAGTGACAATGACTGTAAAAACAGTAAATGTTGTTCTTTGGAATATAAAATGTGCATAGAAATTCAGCATTTCCAAAGCAAATGCAAAAACTTTGCAGTAGGGAGGCACTGATGAAGTCTGTGCTTACATAGCACTTTAATAGCATGCAGCAGCAGCTTTTAGGATCCTTCTGGATGACAGTTAATGTGGACATTCAGTTTACAAATCAAAACAGACTGTAGCTCTGTAAATTTTTCCTTGCATCCTTGTCAGTAGTGATCTGATCTCACGTTTCTTTTGAGGATCTTGTTTTTGTTCATTTTCCTCGCCCCGGTCACCTTAGATCTTGTGCTGATGTTGTGAAACAAACAGTACTAAACTCAATGTTTTTTAGTTTGTTTACTTGTATTTAACGATAAGGAAAATTACAAGTAATACAATTAATTAAAAATCTTACCCCATTCATTTATATTATAGTAATAACTACATTTCCTTTTATTCCCTACCAACTTGGGGCAAAAGGTATGAAGTGCCCTAGCAGGGGTAATATCTGCATTTCCTTGTGATTATGCTGACCATGCCAGTAGTTTCACCATGGTAAATCTGTGATTCTGTAAACTTTGCAGTTTAGACATACTGGTTTAAGTTCAGCTATAATGACTGTCCACAGTATCATCAAAATATGTTAGAACTGAGCAGAACGCGGCCCAGTTCCTAATAAATGATTCATTTGTTAAAAGTTTGGCCTGACATAATTGTGTTTAGTACAAACAAGTAGAACCAACTGCTAGTTGACCATAAGAATGAAGAATATATTCTTGGTAGGAATAAGGGACTCTGATTATCATGATTAAAAACACTAATTTCAGTGACCCGGATCTGTGTCAGGGTAAAAGAAAGTTTCTTGCTGTGTTTCTTGCTGACACCTTTAACCTTATTGATGACTCAGGATCATCCCGTGGTGCCAATAACTCTAACTGCATAATGCAGTTGTGTGCAGGTGCCCAGCAGATAGAAGATTTAAGAAATATTAAGAACTGATCTGTCAGATATCCTGACTTTTTAGAAGGGAAAGTAGCAGTGGCTTTGTGGGAGTCCACAAGGCTTTTCCAGCCCAGACTGGAACGATGAAGAAAACAGTGACCTGCCTTTCCAATGACGAGGGTTTTTTTTTTTTTTTTGGCTCTTTTTCCCCATCCTACATTTTCTTTGCCACTTCTTTCCATTCCTGTTCCCATTTCTCCACATTCCAATCTGAAACCTGTTGTTTTGAACCCAAGGTCAGCAGTAGGCAAGGCACTGGGCCTTACTGTTGCTAAGGGCATCCTGTCCTCCCCCAGCTGCATGTTTGTGCATAGGCAGGGTCAGAGCGTGACTGAAGGCTGAGAGATGCACAAAAGCAGAGACAGCTTGAAATTAAATAGTCTTTGAAGCTTTCTCTTAACTAGTCTCACTCTGGCACAGACCCTTGCCTTAGGGGGATGATCCAGTGGAATAGCAATGACCCAAAGCTACTGCTGTGCACAATCAAGCATGCAAGGAGGAGAATCTATCCCAAAAGTGTCCTTATGAGAATATCTGCGCTGCAAATGTTTTCAAAAGATGCACATTGACATTAAAAAAATTAGGACTGTACTCTTTTTTTTTGGCTGCATAAAACTGAAGTTTCTGAAATACTCAATGATACGCAGAAACAAAAAAAAAAGAAAACTCCTGTTGGGCGAGACCTTTATCTCTTCCCTCACTTATTACTAGAACCCATGGTGTAGCTCTCCTAATTAAAAAGACCTCGCCCTTTCAAGCAGAGGAGCTGGATTCTGATCCAAATGGCCCCATAGAAAAGAAATCGCTGAATGAAGTCATTACGCTAATTAACATTTATGCTCCTGATCTTAACAATGTACTTTTAAAAGGAACCAGTAGTATAGATACTCCTCCTTAAATCATCCAGTGGTCTGGTGTGGGCACTGATTTTAATTGCCCTTTTGTTATCAATTTACAGATCTGGGTGCGGTTGCATTGTAAATCGATTATCTTAAGAGTCATTAATGAGCTAGGAACTGATAGATGCTTTCAGTTATCAATGGCCCAAGTGGTTTACTTAAGGGTTTTATTTTGCTAATAAAAAGAAGTGACCCTTCACCAATAAGTGAGTAATAACATATTAGCTCTTACTCGGTCAGCTTTATGGTTTTATCTTCTCTTTTCCAGGATTAGTCTGGTCCCCTCCTGCTCTACATCCCTGTTTTAATGATTTGTAATTTGCAGAACTGTAGCTTCTCTTTTGACTTTGTTTATACATTTCTTGTCTTCCTTAGTATAAATCATAATGACAACTTAATTGGTTTATATTTCCGAAGCACTTTGAAATGTGAAGCTTTGCATAAGTGTTCAAGATTGTTATTACTTTGTGACTCCTCCCAAGCCATTTCACCTCCAGAATAGAGAGAAATGATTTGCCATTTGCAAGAGTAAATATGGTGACTGCTGTCACAAGTAATCACTCAGGGATCACCAGAAAAAAACCTCTGTTTCACAGAATTGCACTTTTAAGTTTAAGTTTTAACTTTATATATCTTAAATCCATTACCTTCACTGGAAGCATTTGATTTATGGTTGTGTGAAAGGAGAATTGGATCTTTCATACCTGTGGAAGTGAGGGGCCAGTTTTATGACAGTGCGAAGTTCCTGAAAAATAGAGGTTCTTCCATATGTAGCTTTTTGCTGTAATTCAAATAGTGGTCTATTTGATACACTTAGAATTTGAGATTGATTTTTTCATTCCCACAGGAGATAAATGTATAATTATTTCAGTGTTTAAAGTACGGAATTATTAGAGATTGAAAGGTTTCTTATGTATGTTTTATCTAAAGAATAAGAATTTATATAAGCGCAACTGATGGTGTGTTTTTTCATAGAGCAGTGTTGACTGAAGACCAGCCCTCCAGCTTTTTCTTTACAATGTGACCAGTTACATGAGAATTTTTGTCAGCTCCAGCCTTCAAAAAATAGTAATAAAAAATAAAGATACCCTGAGACAGATGATTGTCCATTTATTTCCTCTTGCTATTTCCCCTGGTTCAGAGGGAAGAATCAAGAGCTATCAATGACAAAGCAGAAAAGCCTTTCACCCCAAGACAGGATTTTAAGATCAGCAAGGAAACAAGGAGGCAAGACAAGGACAGCCAACACAAAGCAGCCTGGGGCAACACAGTGTGTCAAGGAGAAAGAGACAGATAGGAAAGATGTGGACAGTCGGCATGTTTGCTTCAATCTGCAGTGACTGTGAAGGCCACACATCAAAAACATGGGACTGTCCCTGATAGAGAACAAAAAAATAGCTCTTTTTCAACTATTGCCTTTTTTTTTTTTTTTTTGAATAGTTGAAATTATGTAAGCAGTCAAACTGGTGTGTAACATTTCGTTTGCTCTAGCTCTGTTTTTAATTGTGTCTAACTGCTTTTAGGCAATTATTAGATGCCATCTTGGAGAGACAAACTGAAGGCTCCAGTAGTATCAAAAACCCTCTCTTTCCACTACTGATCAGCTCGGATCTGCAGTTCTCACTTATGTGACTTCCATTTGTCTTGTATCTTTCTAGCATAAATTAAGGTAAAGATCTGAGCCATGTTATGCCACAAGAACTCGTTGGTAGTTATAGACTCATAAGAAAAGTTCAGGTTTATGTTTTGATCATATCCAGTTCAAAACAAATTGAGTAAAGAAAGTACCGTGTCAAAAAAGGATGTCCACTGGCTTTAAGGGAAAAGAGGAGCACAAAGTCTCGCTAATATGGTTAGCTAATGCTAAAATCTGGGCCCTATCAATCCAATTACTTTAAAAAAATAAGGCTTTACCTTAATGTGGCAAAATTATATTTTTCTGTTAATGAAAATAAAATTTACATAATTTTTCTCTTCTTTTTAAAGGTTTTTGTTGTTGTTGTTGTTTTAGTTTTGTTTTTAACATACATTTACTGGGATCCTCTGGGAGATATTTTATTTATTTCAATAACTCCTCAAGGGAAGAATCAACAGGGAACATCTCATTCATTTAATATGTGCAAGATGACAATCCAGGACAATCTGCAGATGCCTTTTTGGCACATAAGGCAAGGATTCCCTGCATACCTTTCCAGTTGGCAAGATAGCTTTCTTCACAGCAGCCTGAATAAATGAATACAAAAACTGATTGACTGCAGGGATCTCTCTTTTCTTGAAAAAGAAGCTTGAAGAAAATGCCAGCCAAAATAAACAGTCTAGAAGGCTTCTTCGGGTTGTCAAAAGGAAGTTGGAGACAACAGAATTCCAAATATAACGCCCTGAAAATGCCACTATGAAATTGTAAAAGGTGTCTATAAATGCAGCCTTTTAAAATAAGATTGCAGCCTAGATTCATATGCATAAGGAAATATAGCAGTTTAATATAGGGATCAGACCAAGGGTCGTTAATCCAGTTACTTGTCTCCATCAAAAGACAGATCAGACAATTCTCAGGGCTGTAAGATCTCTGCAAGAGAAATTTCTAAGTAAAATTCACCCAGGCCCTGTGCCTCCATACATACATCCATACACACAAATTTTCAGATAGATCTGCAGTAATTATTAATTTGTTTAATAAGGGGAGTAATATCTCAAAGGGGAGTAATCTCTCAAAAATGTGTGATGTAACAAGTCTGTATTCTTGAAACTCAGTCATTTTTTGACTCAAATTTGATCTCAAGAACTTCCCAAGTTACACAGTTTAATTACATTTTGCATTAAAGTGTTTCTTCTCTGAGCTTCAATTTCTCTTTTAATTTTTAAATAGATTTTTTAATTTATAATCTTTTTTTAAAAAATCATTCTATTTATATATTTTTATTTTGTCCCTTTCTGTTTGCCTCATTTTTTTAGGTAAACACCTACAATGCATTCAATTTTTATTGTAGGGTGTTTATTGTGTTTCTTTGCTTTTCTTAAAATAACGTTTAGTTTGGTGATTTTTTCCTTAGAAAAGCCAATGTCAAATAAGTATGTATGTTCTTAAACAAATGATTGAGTTTTTGCATTACTCATTACTTCATTCCTTCTATAATCTGTCTTCTAGTTTACACCTTTAGCTTTGCTTTATTCTGTAGCAGGAGAAGACTACCTCTGCAAGGTGATCTATCTGTAGTAATGCTTGTGTATCTCTAGTATTGGTAGTCATTTTAGAACCCCATGATTCCCTGATTTGTATCTATAATACTAAATTCCACCTACCATGATGCTTTCCCATTTACTCATCTATTTTTTTTCTTTCTTTTTTGTCATTCTGCACTTCAGAACACTCTACATTCCTAGTCCAGACTAAATTTAATTAAATCCTGTATAGAAAAACTCCGAGTCTATTCCTCACATTTCCTTTCTGGATTATTTGTAAAGGTGTCAAACCATACAGGATCAAAGGCAAGGAATCCTGCTGAAAACTGTCCCCTGCTATGACAAAGAAATTTTAATTCTACAACAATAGGAGGAGCCTGTAAGGTCTACAAAATCAGAATTTAAAGGATGTGGGCAGTCTCAGGATTTGTTAAGCCTAAATCTTTGAATGATGGCAAAAGCAATGACATAATTATGTATATTGGTAGCTTGGTTATTAATGATCTGAATTAATGACCTGTCGTTAGCCATCCAAAAGATGTCTGATATGAACGGATTCTTGTAAGATCAGCAACCAAAAAAATTGTACACAGAGGGCAATTCATCCCGCTAAGATCATTACGCCAGACATGAGTGGAGCAACGTGGTTCCTTCAGGTTTGACACCTAGATGCTAAGCAGCTACAGTAAAATGAGTTACAACCCAGCCCTTCCCATCATTTAGGGATCAGACACGATGAGTCGTAGTCCTGCAGGGGTTGAATCCAGATAACAGCAGCTAGGATATTATGAAAAAGATGTATGTGCTGTTGGATGAAGTGTCTTGGCATCTCTGCAAAACTGCAGGAAATATTTCAGAACAAGGAGTGAACTCTTCAGGAATTAAATGACATCTTTTTCTTGTGGGAAAGTAGAGATTTCAAATCAGCTTTGCTGTAGCATTGCTTTTTAGAAGACCAGGTCAAAAGTATTCATTTAAAATACACAAAATACAGTAAAATAGTTACTAATATATTTATTAAGCTGAATTGTCTCAGTCTTGTTCCAATGCCCTGCATTTATGCCTCTTGCTAGTAAAGTCCAAATGCTTTTTCACATTAATTATTAATTCCTTTCCCTCAGTCTATGATTTTACTTAAATAAGTGAAAGTACCTTTTAAAGAGATTCATCTAGAGTTTTCACATATGCAGTGCTGTGCCCGGCGTAAGATCAAAACGTGCAAGTTAAAGGTCACTTGATACTTGCTCACAGTTCTGAGGTCTGTGGTGACGTGCAGCACAGAGCGGTATCCGATACATGGATATCTCTGTTCGAAGCCCTTATCTGAAATGGATTTGTTCTGTTTCTCAGAGGGAAACACAAACTTGGAGAATATTTGGGAGAAATAAGGTGAGGATCTTAATCTTTGAAGAACCTTAAAGTAGGCATGGTCCTTCTCCATTGCCAACTCCACCTGAATTTAACCCAGGATGACTTATAGTTACTTCATCTGCAATGTATTTACATCTCCAACCCAAGGGATTCATGGGTCTGATGGGAGAGCTGTTCTTTACAAACTGTGAAAAATTTAGTGCTCAGGAGAGTCGTTTCTATTCACAGGGTTTGGTCTTGCTAGGAATTCAAGGAATGTCTTGAAAACAGTGTAGGCAGTATCTGGTTCTACAAAACTGAAATTGTTCTTTCTACTTCCTTGCTTTCACATACACGAATCTTCACTTTGACAGACTTTTGCACATTATTTTACAGATTCGTGTCCTGTATGTGCCTAAATCTGTAGATGAGATGATACTCCTAATTGCAATGACTGGAGAACAGGGGAATATGCGTAGGTAAAAACACCCAAGCAATTTAAAAAAAGAAGAAGAAAGAGAGAGAAATTAATATTTCAGTTAAAACAAAAAGGAGATATATAAAATGGAGGTAAAAGAACAGAGACAAAGATAACTGAGGAGTCTGAACACTTTCCAAACTGTGAGGATTTTTTTTTAAAAGTATTAACTTTGAGTGCCTTAATTTCAGATTCTTCAAAAAATCTGAAAATCAGAAATGTTTTTATGTTTCTGTATCTGGTAACCCAGCAATAGAGACTCATAAAGTCAAGAAGTAGCTCCATTAAGTTGCCCTTTTTTTTAGTGTATTACTTTTTCCTGTGCAGATCTGATGCTGTCTATCAGTATAGAATTGATTTGTTATTAATCATAGAATCATAGAATCATAGAATGCTTAGGGTTGGAAGGGACCTCTAGAGATCATCTAGTCCAACCCCCCTGCACACGCAGGGTCACCTAGAGCACGTGGCACAGGGCGGCATCCAAGCGGGTTTTGAAGATCTCCAGAGAAGGAGACTCTACAACCTCTCTGGGCAGCCTGTTCCAGTGCTCTGTCACCCTCACTGTTAAGAAATTTTTCCTTAAGTTCCTATGGAATTTTTGATGTTTAATATTTTTTCTTGGGAAATATTAATGTATTATTAACATTGTCCTGGGAAAGTATGTATTTAGTTGAATAAATATTGAATAAACTTATTAAATTGAAGCATATTCATATTTATGAGTGTTTGCATTGACAGTTGGACAGTTTGTCTGGCAAGGAAGATCCGTATGAGGGGCAGCTGGGGTCCTGCCGCAAGAGAGAAGCAGAAGCCGGGCTGTCATGTTGCCCTGCTGTCTCCCTTCCTCTCCTTATGCATCTAAAACCTTCCCATGCCAGCGCATTCACTGGGGGCCAGAACACTCTTGGGCAAAAATCCGTAGCTATAATTAGTGATTTAATTTTAATGTAGATGAATAGACAATCCTGAAGCCAGTTATTAAAATGTCATTAACACAGAAGTTAGCATATCTGCCTAGTGTCTGTTAGCAGAAGTTGCAGAGACCAACCTCCATGAAAATTCTGCCTGGGGAAGAGATGGCAATTGAGTCATGCAGAATCTCCCTCCTCTGGGAAGCCGCTCGCCAGCCCAGCCAGAAAATGATCAAGTGTTTGTAGGGAATGCACAGGTTACTCCAAGCAGCACCATTTCCATACCTCTCACCCACTCTGTTCTGACAGAACCCTAGGATCTTTGAAAAATATTCATTTTGCACAGATTTAGCCATAGCTCAAGCCAAATATGTATCAGTTAGTCAGAAAATAGAGAGGTTGGAAAGCAGGTTTTATAGAAACTAGCCCTAGGGCTCTCTACCTCCAGCTAGTATAGAGTTTGTTCTTTACATCATGTATAACTCATTCTGACAGCACTCCCAAAGTAAATAAATTTTAATTTGTATTTTTAATTCAGACATTAATATAGCTGTGAGACTCAGAGAGCTAAGCAAACTGATCCAAAGGCTTAGTTAATAATAAAAAAAAAAAGAAGAAGAAAATAAGAAGACTTATCTGAGATCTTCAGCCTCCTGATAAAAGTAGATTAAGTATAAGTAATGGTAGAGTTTTTACTAGAAGTTTAAATTTCGTTTTTAATGTTCCACAGAATAAAATAGAAGTTAGGACTGCTGTTGAAAAATATAATCACAGTTCTATATTTAATAATTTTTTTTCTTAAATTCTGAAATATCTGAATTACTGTTTTTCCTGGCTACTTTGCCACTTTAATATGACAAATAGTGCGAGAGAATTGAATACCAACAAGTTTTCAAAATGTTAAGGCTTTACAAGCCTTCATTTTTGAATGCCACTTACTTTAGCACCAGCACTAAGAATTCTGCAACTTTGATCCATCAAACAGTATTGCAAAACCATCATGAAAATGTATGAACCCAAGAACAAAATCTACTCACCCAACTTTACAGTAATGAGTAAAAAAATCCCTAATTATAGTATAGTCACCCGTCAAAATAAATTACTCACTCAGGGTGAGTGGGTGAAAAGAAGTTTGCAAGGCTTCCTTAAGGAGGTGGTAATTGTCTTGAGTTTTGTTAAAATACATCACTAATTATATTTTAACAACGTCTATGTACTATATCCTCTTTGGGAATTTTGTAAGTTAGTTGTAAGAATTTTGAGAGAGGCAGCTTTTGCAGTTTGAACGTATTCTTCATTTTGCTCATAGTGCAAAGTGTGTAGTGCTTTCACGACTGTAAATGAAGTATACAAGTGACCACCAAGGTTAAAATAAAACACTTTCATAAGGAAATGCTGTTTGATTGGATTCTACATGTATCTAGCTATGTATTCTACAAGCCCAATCATCCTGTCTGCTCCCACATCAAGGTGCATCTAACAGCGCAGAGAGGCGAGTGCACGGTTGTCTTGGGCATCTGCACTGTTGGTCCTGGAGGTCCTGGCAGAGTTATGAGGTGTATGGAGCCCACTGTTAGGAATGCTACCTACCTAAAAGGTCTGCACACAACATGTTGCACACAATGCCCAATCATTTAAAGAAGGTATCTGCAACCCATTCACCTGGGCTGCGTTGGCCATGAAACTCTGCGAGACTGAAAACACCCATGATTGTACCCTTGCTTGCCCTGGCTATGCTGCCAGTATGCTTGGCCCTGCTCTAAGCAACACCAAAAACACAGGTTTTCTTTCCTGCTGTCTTCTGGAGCTCTCTCAAAGCCTTCACACTGCATCCAAAGAATGTTCAAGGTTGTAAAATCAAATTAAAGTTCTAGGCTCAGACTCAAACAAACTCAAGGCTGTTGTACCCCGGCTTGCAGACTCTGGGCCACCAGGGATGGGGAATCTAATTCTCCTTGTACTGTTAAAATTACACTTTTCTTGTTGCTTCCAGAATCACTTTTGTTTTTTTTCACTATTTTTAATTGTCATTTAGATAGAATTCAGATTCTTTGGTTATAAGCTAAAATGGAACAGATTGATTCCTGAGGTATGTGTTAGGCTTCTAGACTTTAACAAATGTAGTTACCATCTTTGAATCAAATAATAAAATAATTATTTTAATTAAAAAAAATGAACTGCTGCCTGCCTAAAACTTTTTATCCCTGCAATGAGTCATTTTCCACATGTTTGTCAGCTGTTACAGTATTAAACCTAGTTCACATATGCAGCCAATGGTTAGTCTTTAGAGTACTTTTCCCTTAATGTATTATCACTAATCACTGACCATGGAAAGAATATGGAAAGTTTTAACATTCACGATAAAATTTGTGATTATCAGATATTTTTCTTTGATGCGGCTGACTGGTGTAATTTTTACTAATAATTAAGCTTGTATAAACAATATGGAGCGAGAGCAATCTAAATGAGGGTGCTGAATAAGCTGAATTTGGAGTGTATTTGTAGCTTGATACTGTATCATTCCACTTTAAAAATAAATCATAGAATCATAGAATGCTTAGGGTTGGAAGGGACCTCTAGAGATCATCTAGTCCAACCCCCTGCACACGCAGGGTCACCTAGAGCACGTGGCACAGGACTGCGTCCGAGCGGGTTTGGAAGATCTCCAGAGAAGGAGACTCCACAACCTCTCTGGGCAGCCTGTTCCAGTGCTCTGTCACCCTCACTGTCAATAAATTTTTCCTTAAGTTCCTGTGGAACTTTTGATGCTTCAGTTTCTGGCCGTTTCTTCTAGTTCTGACGGTGACCACCACTGAAAAGAGGCCAGCACCATCCTCTGCACTGCCTCCCTTGAGGTACTTATAGACACTGATCAGGTCCCCTCTCAGCCTTCTCTTCTCCAGGCTGAATCTGAACTATACAAGTGCTGGAAGCATTTATACTAAGAAGATATATCTTTTGGCTCTGGGTATACCCTAATTTCTCAAGGATTGTTCATTCTCACTATAATCTCTAAATTCCTCAGCACCACCGTTTTATCTTTTCCTAATATTTATGTTTCTAAAGTATCATGATATTCTTATGTACTGTGGATTTTTTTTTGACGAGATTAGGGAGGCATTAGAGGGGTGTGGGTAGGACCCAGGGATCATCACAACGATAATCCCTGTTCCAAAATGTGCTGGTAGTTCCTGGCTGGTACCAGGACCCAAGGGAGCCACGGCCTGGACCCAGCCAGCAGCCCCCTCCTCTCTGTTCCTGGGGCATGTTGACAGGCACCGCGGGGAAGGAGGGGACATAGAGAATCTTGTGCTTTATCATCAAACACTTCAATATAGGAAAGGTCTTGCTGCTTCTTGAATTAGGTGAGATCAGGTTAAGAAAAAATATAGCCATTTTGTCCTCCTCATTTTCCCCTTTTGGATTTCTTCTAACTTTCTGACTTTCTGATTTGGTCTCTGTCTTCAGAACTAACCTCCACAGTAACTTTATCTGACTTCATAGTTCCAAAATCTGGTTTACCTTGTCATGTAGCTTAGGAGTGGCAAAGGACACTTGATGGTTTTGGTGGTGTTAGAGATTCCAGGCCATTCTGCAGCAAAGTCCAATGGCTTTGGAGAGGCCTGCGCTCAGGAGCAGGCTGGCAGCACTGGGACAGCCTGGCACAGCAGCGAGACCGATTCGGCCGTGACGGCTTTTGCACAATTAAATGCCGCTTCCTGGCTGTCTACGTGAAGGCTTTTAGTTAGGTCCAACCCAGAGAGCTAAGTTTAAGCACTGCTTGCTTAGACTGATCTCTTGACTTCTGTGCTGGGATGGATGAGGAGTAGGCACACTTAAAAGTTGAGCAAGGAGACACCTAGTAAGAGAGTAGTTAAACCAAAGGAAACTGTAGCCTCATATTCTGCCTCTGTTACTGCCTCATAGTAGATGGTAAGGCATGAAATATCAGCAGGGAAGGCATGCAGGGAGAAATGTCCCCCCCCTTCAGCTCTTTGTAATGTGCAGAATTGTTGAATCAGAATTTGTACTCTTACATTTAAACGACTGTCATGAAATACTTCTCCAAATTTGTCTAATTGCTTTCCAACCCCATCTAAAATATGGGCATTCATAGCAACATCTGACAATGAATCTCATCATTTTGCTGTGCGCTGTGTGAGGAAACACTTCTGCTCGTTTTGGACCCGCTGATTTCCTTGGGCCTCCCTAGTTCTCACGCAGGGAGAAGTCAGTCATCCTTTCATTTGTTTTCTGGGCACTTTCCCAGGTTCTCATGATTTATAGATACTTGTCATATCTCCCTTCAGCTGTCCTTCTTTCAGGCTGAAAATTCAAGATCAGTTTAAGCAGTTCCAAGATGTAGTTGGCCTTCATTAGTTCCCCTATGTAATTCTTCAGAGGCAAGGATCAGACCAGAGGCGAGTGTGCAGAATGGGGGCTACTCTGTGATTTTGTATAGCTCTGTTAGGCTGTTTGCTGTTTTGTGCTCTCTTCTTTCAAAAGTTGCTGCTTTCCTCAGAGATTTCCCAAACATCACTGTCACAAAAGTTATGGTATCTAAACATTTATTCTCTGCATTATGCCTTGATGACACTTTCCCAGCCTTTAGAAGAGTCTCCCATTATGATTATGTTTGGTGTCCTCGCTGACTTGGTCAGCACGTTGCCACCAAGGTTGAGAAGTCCATGGTAAGGACTAATGCTTTGGTGTAGAATTTCGAAACATGGAGAATCTTTTTAATACAAGATATAATTTACATTGATTCTAATTTCTCTTTAATGCAGCATCACTCCTCCACTGAACTAGCTGGGTGTCTCATCCAATGCATTTTTCCTCTCATTTATAACGATTATATTCTTCATTTTCTTGGTACACCTGTGGTTCAATTCCTTCTTTTTACTGTCCCCGCGTATACGTATGTTTGAATTAAGATAGATCAATCAAGTAATAGTGCAAGACTCATGTTTAAATCAACCATTATTTCATCATATAAAGGAAAAATAACATGTTATGTTAGAGGTCAGAAAGTGGAAATTATATTACTGTTTCAGTTTGAAACTAAAGGAATGAATTCCTCTTTGGCTTCTAATCTCAAATGTGCAATTTTCTTTCTCATGTTTTGATACATTTTATATTCATATAAATCTTTTGTCTCCTACTAAAATATACAGTTAGTCCAAAGTTAAAAAGAGTGTTTTTTAAAACCATGTAATTCCCTAAAACAGAATATGTCCTTCATTTAAAACATCTTTTAGTCTCTGCCCTATTATCTACTATTCAGGATATTATCATTAGCTTACAAATGTGATAGCTATGGCTTTTCAGATTTTCTTAATAAATCATTGACCTTTAAGAAGTCGAGTTTTCATACTGTGCTTGATTTTGTACAATAGTGGCAAAATTAAGAAATTAGCACAAAATAGCCAAGGTTGTGCACCTTGGCTATTAATTGCACCTTTGTATCACACTGCACTTACAACCTTTGGGTTTGTATACTGTTATTTCTGGAATCTGGCCCTGTACACTTCTAAATGCTAAAATAGTATAGGTTAGGGAGGAGGCTTTTAAACTGGAGGCTGTAAAATCTTGGTTTTTTGTTTTTTTTTCAAAGTATGTAACCCAAAGCGTGAGGAACCCAATGCAGCACGTGCAGGTTCCGGTTGCCTCCAGTAATCCACAGGCAGCAATGCAAGCCAGGATTCATCCCCCCACATCAGGGCTCCACCTTAGAGCTCAGAGAAAAAAACAACCTTTACCAAGTCAGTTGTTCATTTTGCAATTTCTGAAGCCCAGGATGAATATGAGGGCCATTTAGCACAGTAAATTTTCCTAGTGTATTACAACTACAGAAACATCTGTTCTGAATAGCATTTTGCTAAACCACAGTGAAATTTCATAGAGTAGTTGTTGTAAGACTGCTCAGTTACTTACCTGTGTTGAGGTGGTACTGTGGCTGAACACTGTACTTCATAGCAGAACACAAAGGAATAGTAGTACCAGAAATATCTTTATATTACTTTTAAAATATACCTGCATACTTTGCTATGTAGATCTGTTTCTGTATTTGCTGTTAAAATAACTTTTGGAAGTTGTTACTACTGGGCTTGTGCAGAAGTCTTACATTTGAGGACAAGAATTTAAACACAGTCATGTGGTCTACAAATCCCTTCAGCAACTCTTAAGTGTACTGGCACTGAAACATAGGTACTTTTTGGGACAAGTTCCTGAGAGCTGGATAACATTTTTAGGTTGCTATATTAACTGCTTGTTAATCTACCAGTGAGGCATCATGTTCACTGCCCTTCTCATGAACTGTTGCCACTCTGAAGAAACAATCATGCAGAAAACACAACTTTCTCAGGAAAAAAATAATTTTGCACGAATGGTATATTTTATATATATATATTCTGATGTCTCATATTGCTGTTTATGTTTGCTTCTAGAAAGGACCAGCTAAAGACCCATATTTCAAAAAACAAGTTTCAGGTATTATTAAAGAAACCAGTTTTGAGCCCAAAATTCAAACATGCAGATCAGATAGATCAGATCAGATCTTGGTCAGTCTAATCAAAAGTGGGTGATTCAGAAGTTGCCAGAAACTTCCGAAGAGACAAATAGAGGGTAATCTGTCAGCCACTAAATCTTCTCAGAATTTCTTAGTAGTTGGAGATAGTTTTAAGCCCTAAAGCATAAAGTTTCATCTTCTTTGAAAATATATTAGCATTAACTATTATGAATCTGGAGCTTTTCTCACGAACAGTAAAAATTTGACAAATGCAAAAGTGAGGTAGTGCAGCATTACTTATTATTGTGGATCTTTGTATCACAGAGCAATAATGAGCTTCCTTACTGGAAAAGACAATTTGGGGGTTATGAAAATGACTTAGCAGGGTAACTATCCAATATCCTTATGATCCCTTTGATTGTCAAGAACTCTTTTATTGCGCCATAAATGTTATAAAACTGATTAGTCCCAACCAGTGATTTGAAGTGAAAAACTACTTCAGAATGCTTCCTACTTATCTGTGGTTTGGATGAGAAAAATATAGACTTTATTTAGCCTGTTAGAGTTTGAGGAATAGTTAATGCAGTATGTATTTGTGAGTATGATTGGATCACTAGTGCTGCCATTAGAAGTATATGTTACAATTTCATGAAAGGTGAATTTTAACCTTACAGAAAACATTTTGAACTAACCTTAATATTAGCTGATGTACTACCTCACATAATCTCATTAATCCGAAAGAAGAAGTAGATGTAATTCTGTGAATTTATATGTTATTCCGTTCTGCTTCTTTCCAGACAACTATTACGGCACCCCAAAGCCTCCAGCAGAACCAGCTCCGTTATTGTTAAATGTAACAGATCAGATCCTTCCAGGGGCCACTCCTGGCGCTGAAGGCAAGCGCAAGAGGAATAAGTCTGTGAGCAATATGGAGAAGACAAGTATTGAACCACCAGAGGAAGAAGAAGAAGAAAGACCTGTAGTCAACGGAGATGACATGACAGTAACACCAGGTTTGTTCTTCCATCTTCCATTGCAATGTGTTACTGTTATTCACAGAGACCTCAGCTGTCCCTTTTGCAGGGAGAATATTCATGTCCAGATAAGAATGCCCTTGCAGAAGCCAGGAATCCCAAATAGTCGTATTTCTGTCAAACATAAACCAAAACCACTTAACCTCCATTCTGGGAAGTTATTTTGCTTACCTCAGCTATGGCAAAGATCCCTGTCTGGAAGCTGGTCACCCTGAACCTCTTTATGGCCAGGAGAGGAAAAAAATCTACCTGATCAGCACAGTTCATGTAATCTATTTTACACTTCTAGGCCAGGAAATCAAGTAATCACAAGTGTCTGTTTCTCTCACTATTGGCTATAGCTGGAGTCTAAAATGTAGCTGAGACACAAATATCTACAGTTTTGGTCAATGAATTCCATCTCTGTGCTTTAGGTTTTCTTTCTCTAAAGTGGTTATGCTATTATCTTGCAAGAGAATTCACTAGATTACGAAGCAAACTTTTATAAAATAGTAGGGAATCTGTCAACCTATTAATGAATTCTTGACAAAACCAGTCAAACTGAGTTACCAATATTGTCACTTGAGGATCAGGAAGCTCTCTGTAGCCTGCTTCATTTTCTAGGCAGATAGGGTGATTTTCAGCACTGCTCCAGATCCTTAATAAAGCTGATGAAGTCCTCTGTCCTAAAAGGTATATGTTGTTTAACCCATGGGATTCTAATTTTTCAGAAAAAGAGGTACTGACTCATCCTTTTCCCAATCAAGTAAAACCTGTTTGTTTCCTTCGGAATATTTCAGCAAGAATCACCATTTTACAGTATTTAAACATTTTTTATTCTGAAATGCCATTTAAGTTTTTTTGCCTTTTTTTTTTTTGAATTCAGATAGGTTATTAAGGAATTTGGGCATTTGTATCTCTGAGAAATAACTTTGAGCTTTCTTTAGTAAACTTAGAAATTCAGAAACAAATGTTTGAAGTAGACATCTTGTAGTGACAGTCAGAGATAAGTAGATAAAATGGTGCATTGCTAATTGCTATGGTTTGCTAAATGTATAGGCTAATATAAAGCAATAAATCCATTCCCCAATTTAAATACTGTGAAAAGGATATTCATACTCCTAATTTTATATGTACTTTTTTTTTTCCTCTTCTTAATTAGAAAGTATATTAAATTGAGGATCTTTCCTGCATGGATATATTTGTTGCATGCTTTTCTCTTGTTGTTGACTAAAAGTGTGAGCATTTAAAGGGCAAATCCCCCATGCAGACCCCGTCCCTGCAGCTTTGCTCTCCGGCCATGGCCACCCCATGCTGTACCAGCTGTGCAGCAATACCCCGGCCCTGAGTCCCTTCCCTACACAGCTAAGCCAAGCGGGAAACGATGAAACCAGGATGAATCTGTGCGTAAAGCATCAGCCCTGGCTCTGTTGCCAGGATACTTGCACAGCGGAGGAAGCACAGGCAGGACTTGGTCTCTGATGTGTGGTGTAGAAATAATTACAGAAATCATTCTCTGCAGTTACTCCCCATATTCAGGAGATATTCACAGACCCACCACTGCCGAGAGTATGATTTCTAGGGCAAAATATTTCCAGTTCAAACTGGATCAGAGGAAACGTGCACCCGATTTTCTCCTTGCATTGCCCACCCCGTCGTTGCTTCTCGCAGACCAGGAGGTGACGGATGTGCAGGACGACTCGGCAGCACCCAGGGATTAGCCCCTTGTGCTGTGCTAAGAGCTGAAGCGTGTGAGCGAGGCAGCTCCTGCGGCCCATGCCCTGGCTCCCGCCAGGCCATCCCTGCGGGGCCGGCGGAGCAAGCGCTGCCTGCGCTGCCTCGCGTGGCTCCGTGAGCAGCGCTTTGTTGTGCGCTCGCCCTGGGGAGGACGCAGGGACGGGAGGCGGCTCTGCACATCCGTGCTGCGGTGCCTGCGCTGGGGAGCTCTGCCCCACGGATCCCGCTGAGAGCCACAGCTGCCTCTCCGATGCATGGGCATTTGGAGACTGTGTCTTTGAGCAATCAGGAAAACTGAAGTGCTAATGTTTTGGGGGAGGCTCTGCCCCCGGTGACAGGAGCAGTAGAGGCTTTGTACAGAAGCAGCCAAAGGCAGGATGTTTATTATTTCAGGTTCTTTTAGGAAGTGCGTTTTGTTTTAAACGCCTCACTCCTAAAGGAAGTCTTTTATTAAATACAGGGCTCCTGGGACATCTGAAAGATTGATGCATTTCTTTATAGATGCTCAACAACTTAATGTTGTATTACCTGCCAGTGGTATCAGAGCACTACCAAGGAGAAAGACTGCTGTAACACCTATGGCTGCGAGGTTGAAATATTAACAGATATAACATGAATCCAGGGAAAATTAACCTGTCTTTATCAAATCAATTAACAACATTTGTATTGAAGAGATATTTACTTATTTTTAATTTTAGTTTATGCTATTTTCTAATTGCTGATCGGGAAGTTAATCTGTGTGCCTATTGAGCTTTATTAGTAGGAAGCTATTTTTCATCAATATTTCCACATACTTTGCTCCCTATGCCATCAGATTTCCCTCTGACAATCATATATGGACAGACTGAAGATCTTCAGGCATGATAGATATATTAATTCCTTTTGATTTTTACTACTCCATGTATTTGCTTTATCTTTCTCATTTTTGTCACTTGTACTCAGCCTAGAACCCATCAGGAAGTTTTCCTACTTCCTTAGGATGAGGCTTTTGGTCATTTTAGCCAGTCATTCCTCCTGGATCAAGTTCTTTCAGCATCCATTACTATTAACTGGGAGATGTTATTTAACTCATTGAGTTTTAGTAATTTGTGTACGTAAGTTAAGTGCATTACTGATGAAACATCTGATGAAACCTTTCTCTTGAAAAATAAGGAGAGGCCCTTCCAAAGTGCATAGCCAATATATGCAACCTAGAATGTTTAATTGAATTTAAAACAGCACAGAAGCTCAGCTGCCTAAATTTAAACAAAAAATCCTACTATTGACCAAGCAGCATGCAAGAGACAGTCTGTTGAATAACTATTAGAATGGCCAAGTGATGATTAAGAGTCTAGAGTTGGTGTTGGATTTCTCACATTTAATGTAATTGCCTACATACTACTACCCTGAGAAACCTTTCCTGAAGGGCACTGCATTGAAATTGACAGTTTCTGCAAAACTGGTGGTTTGACAAAAGAGGTAAAAAGATTGTTAGTGAAACTGCAACCAGCTGGTAAGACATTCACTGCTGTTGAGTCTGCAAAGAATTAAGCCAGTCTCCTTCTCAGCCAGCATCATGATTTGACACTGTTGGCCATGTCACATTTGCTTCACACTTCTGACTGATTATATGCTTATTTTCTTCTAAACGCCATCTGAAGTTGAAAGAATACTTATGTACGTGTATTATTCTGACATTACTTGGACAATGATAAGTTGTACCCAGAGAGTGAAATTTCTGGCAGTCTCGAAATTAATTGAAGGATAAGATAAGACGTAGAGTGTGTTTCAAAAGAATCATTGCATGCCTTAGGTTGGTAATGGCTGAAGTCCCAATGCTGTCTATCAGCATGTGAGGTGCATGTGAGTAGTCCCAGAGAGCTATGCGGCCTTATGCTCTTACAGGCAGCCAGAGTCAAGAAAATAAAGGACACAGTATGCAAGAGCTATGAGATGTAAAAAAGTATGTAAGCTGGTATCCATTGATATTTCTACTATAGGTGTTTACCTAAATTCAATTTCTCACGATTAACCACATCCAGTCTACAAAACAAGCTGTGTTCACCAATCTCCTCTGTCCCATTTTCCTTTCCCTGCATCAGCTCCTAGTTCTTACTGTATTAGATTTTAGGGAGAAGAGCTCCTTTGCAAAGCATCAAAGTCCAAATCAGGCTGCAGCTATGTATGAAAAGGAAATGTTGCCTTACGCAGGAGCAACATGGATTTTTCTCCAGCTGGAGGCAGCAATTCTTGGCTGAATAGTGATATTTTTATAAGAAAACAGTATGAAGCATGCAGAGGCATGAAACTCAGCAGGCAACAGTTGAACAATTTTATTGTTCATAGTTATTTAGAGGGATGAACTGTTTCTTGTGGGGCACAAACTGAAACACAAGAAGTTCTATTTGAATTTAAGGAAAACCTTTACAGGGAGGGTATCTCAGCACTAGAGGAGGTTGCCCAGAGAGGTTGTGGAGTCTCCATCCTTGGAGATACTCAAAAGCCTTTTGGCTGGGGTCCTGGGCAACCTGCTGTACATGACCCTGCTTGGAATAGATGATTCCTTAAGGTCCCTTTCAACCTCAACTGTTCTGTGATTCTGTGCAGGGCTTGACCAAGTTATTCATTTAGATACAGTCAAGAGCTACAGTATTTTTTTCAGAGTTGCTAAAACCACTTCATAAATGAATATTTAATATTATTTCCTTTAATTTGTTCTCTGCTGCTGCTGCTGCTTAGGTCATCTGGGTTGATTCTTCTAGAAGAAAACAATAAGTTTTTAAGCTTTACTGCATGAATCATGTGAACTGTTAAAATAACAGAACAAAGTGTCATGGCCCTTTACATGTTTAGGTGGCAAATTTCAAGTGTTAGACTATAAATAATTTAAAATTAAAATAATTTAATTAAAATAATTTAAAATTTAAAATACAAGTGGCATGTTGGGTGTGCCCCAAATTCTGGGACTATTAAAAACATAGCTACCAGTTACTCAAAAAAGTCACCATGTGGTCCAAGAGCTGTTCACAAAACATGTCATCTCGCACAACTACTGACATTGTAATACTACAGACATCAATTTACAATATTTAACACTAGCAGTGTTTTTTGATATGCACATTATCTTTTCCCCAAAGTTAATTGCATTTCAGATATGCAGTAACTTGCTGGTGTTTTGCTGTTTTCCCTTCTGTCACTTCACAGGGCATTCACTACTAAGATGCACTAAATTTTGAAAATTCAACCATGTAATCTGTTTTGTAGTGAGACAGTGCCTGTAGTAAACTATTTCATTTGATGTAAAGTCAAGTGAATGTTTTTTAGTGACAAATTCTGGGTATGTATTACGGTACAAATTTAGGATTTGTTTCTATCAGATGTTATTCGAAGAAAATATTTATGATTTTGAAATGTGTAATAATTTAATATACTAATAATAATCTTTAACCATAATTCATGCTTTTTATCAAATCAAATACTATGTATGAATATATAGTAGCAGTATGAGTATCAGGAAGTTGAATATCCACTGGAATGAGTGAACGATAGATACATATAACAAAATATACGATATAAAACACCTACATGTTGTTGTACTCGAAATAACTAATGTCTGGAAGGTCTATTGTGTTAAATTAAATGTTATTAAATGGCATTAGGCAATTCTACCTCAATTGGTTGGTTTTTAATCATCAGGATGGCTCTTCTATTATTACCAAAACAATTTATTAACACTAATGATCCAGGAATTAATAAGTCATGAGATTGGCTTTAAAATAATTATGTTTTAAGTGGTTAAATACATGTTGGGTTACTTTTTTCCCTCCATATTTTGATAGCAATCTCTATCTGAGACAAGCTCAGAATATTTCTTTTAATCCTTAAGTTTTTCACATTTTCTCTGCCACAATAATGGCTGGAATTTGTTGATATATTTATTGAAAGTAAGGAGCTTGACCTCAGCTGAGCCATTGAAAATAAGATCTTGAGAAAGCTAGTACGTTTTACAGACCTCATGTTAAAATGCTACGACACAGCAGCGCTGCCGTGCCTGTGTACTATCAAACTAGTGCTTGCTCATCAATCCTTGTGCGTGATGCCCCTGTGCTAACTGAGCTGTTCTACTGCAGGCACACACACCTTCTACCTCACGTTTTGCCCTCTGTTCGGTCTTTACAGTGTCATTCCTGCAGTAAAAATGTGCTCAAGACTGTGGATAGCCTCACGAATATAGCTGACAAATGTGTGAATGATACTTGAGACAGATGTAAACTTTCTTTTGCTTTGCAGAAATAGAAAAAAAAAAAAAAGGAATTATTTGCAATAGCTTCATATTTTCATGGGACATGGAGACTGCCTATCCACTCTGCCTTTTATATAATTAAAAATATTTTCTCTATCCATCTGTCTTCTCTTTCTTCTCAAGACTAAAAAGACCAGTTCTTCTTTCCATATTTCTGCCATTTTTGTTGCTCTGCTCTGAACAGTTTCAAATTTTCCTTGAAATGAAGTCCTTGAAACAGTACTTCTGCTGAAATCTTACTGTAGGTAAAGGTGGAAGGACATGTATTTGCATAGGCTTACCCTTCCTACCTGTTATGATTTTTTTTAATAATAATATTATATTTAATTGAGAGGAATAGTTAGATATCCCTCACACATCTTCATACCTCCACTGTGCATTTTTCAGTAGCATTTCTGCTGAGGGAGTTTTTTCCTATTTTGCATTCACACAGCTGACTGGGGTTATGTATCAGCCATGCCTTGCACTTCGGAAGGCTAAGGAGACAATAATTTGGGAGTACTAGATAAGGAGGAGGTAACTTCAGCTCTCCTGAGATCCTACCACTCTGTTGTGAGATTCAACTGGACAAAACTTGCTTTTGAGTCTCTTGCTAATTTATTTCTTCCCTCAGATGGAAAGATTCACGTTTCCCAGCAGCAGGCAATGCTAGCAATCACCCACAGCTTAGGTATGACTTCCATTTAAACAGCACATGAGCTACATATGGCTGCAGAGCCATAGACTATCACCCTGATGTAGACCTGGTCTAGATTTTTTTTTCTCACTGTTCTAAAAGGCTGTATGTGTCACTGTCTAAAGTCTTTTTTTTTAACATCAAGATATGTCTACTATTTCTCCCCAAGTAACAACACCTGTTACTCTGTCATGAAAAGAAGTAAGATTAGCTTGGCAAAATTCCTTCTTGATAAATCTTGACAATTACTTATCACCTTTGAAGAGCTTACATGTAGGTGGTTCGATTGCTGGTCCCACCATCCTTCTAGGAATTAAAAATAGATTGAAGTTTCTAGTGAAGTTACATTTCCTTACCCCTCTTTTACAAAAAGACATTATGGCCTAATTAAGCAAATTATTTCAAAGGGAACTTTGGTACCCAGAATTTCAGAATATGAAACTATCTAAAAATCTAAATTTGATATAAAAAAAAACCTTAATGGATACTGTGTTTAAACCAGGACTGGTTTAAACTAATCTTCTTTTCTTTAAGAATCCTCAAAGGTATAGCCACTACTAGCTATGGTTCTGCTTCATTGGTTCCCTCAATACTCTACATTTCATTTCAGCAGGCTCTGTTGATTTAAAATGGCTGCTTTATCTAAATTGCATTTGACCTGTTCCCTGCCCACTCTAATCTGAGTTCTTTACTCCTATTGCTGACGTTAATTATGTTAGTCATTTAATCATAGGTAATCTTTTCAGTAGTGACTGAGGCAAAAAGAGCACTAAATACCTTGTTTTCTATGCATCGTGTATTATTAGCTTTCCTTCCTTCCCACATTGTGAAATCTGCTTTTGGTCTCCTTATCAATATACTTACAGAAAGTTTTCTTGTTACCCCTAACGTCCCTGACAGCATCCCATTTTGTAGACTCTCTTTCCTTGCATGTGCACTATTTTTATGTGTCCGTCCTCAGTTAACTTTGATCTAGTTTTCATTTTTTGTACAATTCTGTATCTGGTAGAACACCATTGCATAGTCATAGCATAATCAAAATGATCTCTGATTATATTTACCTTCTAACCTTTTCATTAGGACAAGTTGTGCTTTTGCTCTTAGTATTGTTTATTTCATCCCTACCAGCTCTCCTGAACTCCTTTCTCCTTGCCCTTGCATGCCATAAGACCAAACATCAAATTTACTAATTCTAATTCTTACTAGTTTTTTTTTGAAATCTGCTTTTGAAGTCCATTGGTGTTATTTTTTGTTGTTATTTATTGCTTTCCTAAGAATCACAAAATAGTTCATTTCACTCAAGTTGTCTTCCACCTCCTACATGTTCTGCACAAATATCTGCATAGTTCTGTGCTCTGGATACATCCATTAGTTCTTTAAAACATGTTCATCTTCTTGAACTTACTGTTTACTGATAATAAATGGACTACATTGTGGGCTTCTTTTTAAAAATATTTTCCTCCTTTTCTTAATGATTATCTACAGACATTCAATATGTATGTCAAAATAAGATCTCCATATCATCCAAAGCAAGTGGTGTACATGCATTCATAATGATACGAAACCATACGTATTTCTTTTATTCCTTTATTCATAGAATCATAGAATCTTTAAGGTTGAAAGGGACCTTTAGAGATCATGTAGTCTGACCCCGCTGCGCACACAGGCGCTACTGGAAAGTAGAATCAGTAAAGAGTGAAAGATCAAGTACTTTAAAAAAGCAAAGGAAAGGAAGGGACCTTCCTGAGTATGTTATGGGATACAGTGACATGTGTGGGAGGAACTTCGCACTGGCTGGTGGCAACTAAGCTTCTAACAGATAATACTAGTAATGAAATCCCAACCATTTGGTATACATCATTATGAGTTGCAAGGTTGTCATATTGATTTCTTTGCTATCTATAGGTATAGCAAAAGCAATAAGTGTATATGTTTTCTTAATTAAAAAGGATCTATTTTTCTGAAAAAAAAAGCAGCAGGGTATTTACTTTATGGTTCTTCAGTTTGAAAAGCTATGAAGCTTGGAGCCACAAGATGGATACGAGGCTGCCTTCTGCTCAGTGCTAACTGCTGGTCTGGGCAGAATGATCCAGAACTCTTAGATTTCTTTGATCTTTGTTAGTTTGTTGTTTTCGTTTGTTTTTATTGTTTTATTTTTCTCATATTGTGGTTTGGATAAAATGCATAATTGGAGGGACCCCTTGTGTAAATCCAGCAGATTTTTTCCTTTATTTCGAGGCTTTGCAGTTCATGACATATTGCTTGAAGGTTGCACGCAGTAAATTATCCATCATTTGCTTAGATATCCAAAAATAATGTTTTTTTCTTCTCTTGTAGAATCAAGTGAACATGAAGAAAAGAGTACAGGTGTCTCAGCGGAGGTATCTTCCACCCAACCTTGTCCTGCACCAGGATATACTCAGCCTGAAGAAGCAAAGGAGGACATGGATGTAACAAAGCAGACAAAACCTGAAGAGAACGATGACTTGGGCCCATTGCCTGATAATTGGGAAATGGCTTATACAGAAAAAGGAGAAGTCTACTTTATTGAGTGAGTCATATTTTTCTCTTTTTTTGTCAGACATATTGCTTTTATCTGGGTGGGGAATTGCTTCTTGCAGTAGAGGGAAGCATTACAGAAAGCAGTGATCAAGGTCCTCTTCACTAAAACAGCAGGAATGTTCTGGCTGTCAAGGCTGTTGAGAACTGGTAGCAACCCTCCTTTATTGACGTATGTTGAAGCATGCTGGTTTTTTAAGAGAGGTAACTGGCCTGTGTGGCGCTTTGATGGCAGCAATTAAAGCTGTTGTGTCTTGTATCAAAAGCGAGGCTTTTGTGCTGTTGGGATGTTCATGGGAGATTTGCACAATTGCTGGATTCTTGTTTCCTTATGTGGGCTGAGGGGAAGGGGATTGAGCTTTTAGTCAATTCAAGAGAAGAAAGATAGGAAGCATAAAGCTAGCTATTATGTACTATAGGGAGGCCATATAATATTTAGAAGTAATAAAAGAAATGAATGGACAATGAGGAGAATTAATAATGTGTAGCGCCTTTTTCCTCCTGGTAGTGTATACGTTCCTGTTGCTAGTGTTGCTAATCAGCAAATTCACTGAATTAATGGATACGAAAGTTCCTTTTTCTCTAAATGTGGCCACTAATATGCATCACCAGAGTAAGAAGAGAGGAAATCAGTGAGTTGACATTAGCTCATGTACCATAAAAAGAGAGAAGAAAACCCCTATATCAGTATAACGTTATTTTTAGAGAGAAAGCAGTAGCATTTCTGTTTACTTAAAGGGACTGTTGAATAAAGTATAATTAATAATAGTAATAATAATTAATAATAATAATTTCTATGCCACGAATACTGGTATGCTTCTGGGATATGCAAGAACAAACAGAGCAGAACCTGTTGACACTTAAATGTCTATGCTGAAAAAAAGGTAAAAATACGCTTACTCTAGAAAAAGAGTAATCAGAGTAACTTTACCCAAGCAAGCAGACAAGAACTGAGATCACCTCAGGGCTATCTCCAACCTCTGTGTCCATTTTAACCTCACTCCCAAATTTAATTTTTTGCGTGCACTGAAATCTCTGACAGAGAACAGACTGAACTATGTGGCACTTTTATTTTACACGATGCAACAAAAGCTCTGTGGTCTGAGCTGCATTTTATTTCAGAGTAGAGGGTCTTTTGGGGGGGGAAGCTGTGATACTGCTAAGTATTGCAGCATGCAATTTAATAAAAAATAAATACATTCTTTTTTAGTGAAATACAGTGAATTTGGACAACCCTGCTGCTCCGCAGAGCAGCGAGAGCAACTATTGCACTCCTGAAATCTCTTTGATGTTACAGCTTCCCTCCTTCACTGGAAATAC
Organism: Tinamus guttatus; assembly: GCF_059628265.1. Taxonomy (NCBI): domain Eukaryota; kingdom Metazoa; phylum Chordata; class Aves; order Tinamiformes; family Tinamidae; genus Tinamus; species Tinamus guttatus. The sequence goes on from NW_028289023.1 coordinate 577,144, forward strand.
TTTGGTTTACTGTAGTTGTTCTGACCGTACCCATGATTCACTTCCACTAAATAACTGTTACGTAAATCAGACAAATCAATCAGGGGTACAGGCTGGATAGAAAGAATGTGACAAGGGCTCCTTGCCTTTCGAATTATATTCTTGTATAATCTAATTCCAAAAATGTGCAATTACTATTCTGTATACATACAAGATTATTTACTAGATTTCCAACGAAGTGGGAACTCTGATCGCTTGAGTTTTTGTGCTGTGCAGTCCTCACAGGGTTAAGCTGGAATGTGATGCTGTAGGGATGCTGTTAAATTGCCTCTTTGTTTACAAGTCACTTTGGTTAATGGCATAAAGAGACTCCATTTGGTTCGCAAAAAACGGGAAGATAAAAAGACAACAAAAACGTATTTGTCTAACAACATCTCTCCAAACAGTAGTAAAGATTGTACTAGATTATTAAATAATAGATCAAAACCAAACATTTTTAAAATGCACATCCCAATGGGTGAAAAAATGTATTAGGCAGCATCTTTTATTACTTTATCTGAGGATCTTGTAAATTGTGCATATAAATTCTGAGGACTTCAAGCAGTAAGCACTCTTGAGTTCCGTGTTGTCACAGGTAACATATACGTAAATTTCCTGACAGCGTCGACATACATTCACCTCAAACTAACCTTCAAAATTCGTAGGTGAGTTCATTTATCAAAACTCCTTTCAGAGGAAATATAGCAGATTTACAATGAAAGGAGGGACTTAAGAAGAGGAATTAACTGTAGACAGTATTATTTATTTGTTAATCACTAATGGCCCAGTTAGCATTTTCTAAAGCACCCTGGAAGGAATTTCCTCTGCCTCAAGAGAAAAAAAACACAGATATCAGATTCACTGGATGACTCAGAGAATGGTTGTATTTTAGAGCACGGATAGGTCTTTTTCTTTCTTTTTCTTTTCTGACATAGGTGCATGACACCATATGTACTTAATAATTTACTTAAATAATGTTTACAGACAGAACAAGAGCAGCAGCTCTTCTACTGAATAAGCTTGCCATTACTTTTTAAAATGAATTATTTACATAGATTTCTTCAGTTCCTTCTAGCCTCCCTTATATATGGAACTGAATTTTCAAATACAGGCAAACAAACAGGAGTCCATCTCCTACCTTCACTTTGTTTTAGAATGTATGCTAATGAAAACACACAATAATTAAAACACTATATATAAATGGGGACAGCACAATGTAAGACTCCAGTTCTGCTCCTAGAGAAATGAGCCTTGTGTTGTCCTAGCAAAGTTAGCAGGCATTCGCTTTGTTGGATCTTTGATAACCAACGTTTGCTGTGTCAGCCCAGTGCACTATTGAAGGACCAAAGAGTCTGTAGATGCATCTGCTGTCATGAGCAGTCAGCCGTCAGTACTGCCCTCACCCAAGTCAGACAGCTCTAAATCCAGCTCTGTTACATACATCACAGAATCACACAAAGGTTGAGGTTGGAAGGGACCTCTAGAGGTCATCCAGTCCAACCCCCCTGCTCCAGCAGGGACACCCAGAGCACGTGGCACAGGGTGGCATCCAGGCGGGTTTGGAAGATTTCCAGAGAAGGAGACTCCACAGCCTCTCTGGGCATCCTGTTGCAGGGCTCTGTCACCCTCACAGGAAAGAAGTTCTTCCTCACATGGGGACAGAACTTCTTGTGTTTCAGTCTGTACCCATTACCCCTTGTCCTGTCACTGGCCACCACCGAGAAGGGTTGGGGTCCATCCTCTTTGCATCCTCCCCTCAGGTATTTGCACATGTTGGTCAGATATCCCTCTCATCCAGGCTTAACAGGCCCAGCTCCCTTCGTCTTTCCTCATACAAAAAATACTCCAGTCCCTTAATAATCTTTGTCACTCTATGCTGGGCCCTCTCTAGAGGCATCATGTCCCTCTTGTCCTGGGGAGCCCAGAACTGCACCCAATGCCCCAGGTGCCACCTCACCAGAGCTCAGGAGAGGGGCAGGATCCTCTCCCTCGACCTGCTGGCAACGCTCCTCCTGATGCAGCCAGGATCCCAGTGGCCTTCTTGGCCATGAGGGCACACCTTGGGAAGTGGTGAAGTCACCATCCCTGGCAGTGCTCAAGAAATGTGTAGGTGAGGCACTTAGGAGCAGGCATGGTGGTGATGGGTTTACGGTTGGACTCGATGATCTTAAAGGTCTTTTCCAACCACAAGGATTCTATGATTCTATGCTACTGTAAGAATGAGATGGAAACTAGTTAATTGCCTAAGACACGGCAGTTAAGGCAACAACTTGAAAGCTTGGCCTTGAAGGTATGGCCTATAAGGTTAAAAAAAAAAAAACTGTGGTTGTAATAAAAGGAAAAAGTGAGGAGTGTTTTCTTTGTTCTTGTTTGTTGTTTTTATGTCCACAAGCTTTGCAGTCCTGTAAGTAGACTTCCTTCACAGGCATTTGCACAGTCCTTTCCTGGAGAAGTGATCAGAAAATAATAGAATCCCGTTTGCCAAGAAAAGGCATTATTCATCATCTTTATTCTTGCAATCACAAAGACAAACTTGTAAGAGGTCCATCCAATCAAATGTTAAAGACTGAAAGGGTCTTAGCTGATACATATAAATTTGTCCCCTAGCCACACGCTCCGCTTCCTTGATATTTGCCCACGGCCACCTTCTTTTCCATCTTCTCTTCTTTTTCCTTTCTTCTTTGCTTATGTCTTCCTCTTTTTTTTTTTTTCCCTTTGCATCCTTGCTAGGTTTTCCTTTCCCTACTTTTCTATTCCTGTTCCTTTTCTGTCTCTTTCCTCTTTTTTTGGTGCTTCTTTCTTCCCCATTTTCTCTCCTTTTTTTCCTTGCTTTTCTATCTTATTTTTGTTTTCTTTCCCTGCTTTTCATTCCCAGATGCTTCTTTCTGCTTTTTCGCTTACTGTTTTATTTCCTGCTGCCTTCCTTATTTTCTCTTTTTCACTTTCCTTTTTGCTTGCCATATTTTCTTTCCTCCTTTTTTTCCATCTATTTGATTTCCATTATTGTTTCATTTTTTCTTGCTATCCTGTTTCCTGATCGCTTTCCTTTTTGTTGCTTGCTTGCTTGCTTGCTTGTTTGTTTGCTTTCTTTTTGGGTTGTATCCCTGCGTTTTGGGGTTTTTTTCTCCTTTTTTCTCTTTTCTTTGTGCCTTTTTTGTTTTTCTGACTTTCTTCTTCCCTTTCCACAATTCGTTTTCTTTCTTTCTTTTTTCCTCCTTATTCTTTCCTTTTTCTTATTTTCCACTTCTTTTGCATGTTCTGTACATTTTTCTTTCCCTTTTGCCTGTGATTTTCCTCCCTTACTTTTCTTTGAGATTCCTTTGCTTGCTTTCAGTTGCTTTGCTTTCCAATTTCTCCTGACCCTGGACCACTGGACTTCTCCCTCATCCCTTTCTCTCTTTATTTTGTCTTTTCTTCTGCCTTCCCTCTTTCTTCTTTCCCACCGTTCCTTTTCCTCTTTCTTTTCTTTCCTGTTACCTCTCCTTTGTTCTCCATTTCTGCTTTTTTCTTTCCTTTTGGTCTCCAGTGAGGTCCACGCTGAGATAATTCCACCAGCAAAACACAGCGCTTACTCTCCTTGCAGCTTTGAGGTCTTCTTGCCTCCTAGAAGCTTTCCTTTTCTTTCCAGGCAATGTGAGTGACTCTCACAGAGGACATGTACAGATAATGTAGCGGTGACTGCAGTTAGGATGTCACCTTACGCAGACAGAAAGCCCCAGTCCAAGACCTCTAGCTGCGTGGTTGCACGTGAGGAGAGAATGGAAGTGCATGTGCCAGACAGGCTGGGTGCTGCCTTTGTGCACAGCCTGCGCCTGCTGTTCCCACGGGACCGGAGAGGAAACGGTGTTGGCTCAGCCGGAGGGGTGGCTGCGCACAAAGTGGGATATTGCAGGGTGTGCAGCCCATGTTGCTTCCGCCGAGGCCGTGCTGGCTCCTCAGCACAGGGTCACCTGCCTGTGTTAAAGCAGAGCTCTGCTCTTTGCCCTGGGGCTTTAGCTCTCTACAAGCACCTGCTACCCACAGCTTTCCTCTCCTTTGCTCTTCATTCCTGCTTTTTTCTTTCCGCTTGGACTCCAGTGAGTTCAAAATGTTTCTATGTTGAGTTGTGTCCAATACCAAACCACAATGGATACGTTTTGTGGTGACAGTTGCAGTTTTTATTTCCTCCTGGCTCCTGCAAGCACCCCTGAAGCTCCTCCTCCTCCTCCTTTCACCTCAGCCTGCCCAGGTGCGTAAGCTGTTTGCCCGTCGCGATGCTCACAGCTTCCTCAGTGCATGGCCACGGCCTCCTGGGCTCTGGTGGCTCCTGGCCCAGCTGTGGCACACAAGAGCATGGCCGCTGGCTGCTCACATTGTTCTGGTGGCCCAGCAGGCGCCAGAGGGCACGGGGGCTGGCCGCAGGAATGTCTTGGAGGGGCGCTGGTAACCTGGCAAGGCGCTGTCCAGGGAGCGCGTGGAGGCTGCTCGGGGTGGAGAGCCCCGGGGGAGCTGCGCAGGCAGCGGGGCCGGCTGTTTCTCCAGGGCCTTCCCCAAGCACGGCCCGTGCTGCCCAACAGCAACGTTGTGAGCACTGCTGCTGCGCTCCTGGTGCCTTGTGCTGCCTTGCAGGCACTCCCGGGTGGACAGGGCTGGTGCTGAGAAGCTCCTCTCCATGGTGCTGCGCTGCATTTCCCCCGCAGGCAGCAGCAGCGGAGGGGCAGAGGCGCAGGCTGCAACGGCCCTGCTGCCGCTGGGGCTTCTGGCGCGGGGCTGGTGCCGCCTCTCGCAGGCTGCGGGTCCTTGTGCAGCTTCAGGCTCGGGGCTGCTGCTGCCCACAGCGTCTTCCTGAGCAGCCCCGGGGGATCCTGTGGGCAGAAAGAGCCCGTTAGCTACTTCTGAGTGGCTCTCTGCAGGCAAAAGGGGGCTTTGCTGTTGGGACCGGACAGTCCTGGCAGATGGCAAGCTGCAGCCTTAGCCCCTCTGGAGGTGAGGAGCAGTTCAGGAGACACAAGAGCCCCCCGAGGCCAACATCCTGCATGGACAGAGTGCAGTTCTAGCCCACGGTGAGCAATGCTGCAAAAAGCTGAGCTCCACCAGGCTTTAACATCAGGGGGGCCCTGTGTGGCATGAGCGTGGTCCTTCTCAACTTGTGGCAAGTGCTGCCAGACTAAAGCCCCGGCAGGAGCCATTGAACCCTCTGCACACAAACCTGCGGAGCTGCCTCTGTCCTCACAGGGCTCCTCAGCAGAGGAGCTGCCAGGGAAGGCCACGTCCTCCCCAAATATTGCTGCGTGGTTGTCAATGAGCACCTCCACCAGCACGGCCACCTGCACACACAAACCATGGGCGTCAGGCAAAGGGCTGCAAAGGCATCAGCGCTGTTTGCTGCTCCCCACTGCTGTTTCTGCTCCCAGAGCTGTAGCTCTGCAGCTGCAGTCAGAGCTCTGCCTGTCAGGTTGCAGGTTGCCAAGCGCAGGGGCACCCCCACGCTCCCAGGGGCTGCTGCTGCTTTTGCAGGGCCTGTGGCTTGTGTGGACCTGGCTCAGAGGGGCCCAACGCGAGAAGCTCCCTGGCGACTTCCACACACCTTGTTGTTCATCTCAACCTGCAGCTGCAGGGGCAGCGTGCTGTCCAGGCCTGGGCCCAGCATGCTGGGCCCGATGCAGATGGCCAGGTTTCTGGAGGTCATCTTGTTAGTTGATGCTCCCTGGCTGATGGTGTGGAGCGTGGCAAGCAAGGTGCGCAGCAAGAGGCGGTTTGCCTGGGGCAGGTCCTGAGCCACCCTGTGTGAACACAAACACAAGGCACCCTCATTTCAGGAGGCCGTGGCTGCTGCTGCTTACTGTGAGCAAGAAGTCTCAAGGAAGCTGCCCCAAATGATGGTGCATCCTCCACAGAGAGGCAGGCCCCTGCTTTTTGTGTCCCGTGGAGCAGCTGAGCAGCTGCTGAAATGCAAGGTCTGCAAGAGCAAGATCTTCACTAAAAGGCAGGCATCTCAGCACAGTGCCTGCTTCTCAGGACATGGCCAGCGTGAGGAAAGGAGAGCTTTTCAGGAGACATGCTGGCAGGCTTTGGGAAGGCCCAAGAACGCCTGGGACTGTGTTGTGTTCTCCCAGCACTAGCTTGCTGACAGCAACGATGATGGCTCTTTGCAGGAGCCTGCCCATTGCCAGAGGGGACCCTGAGCTCTCCCAGACACTCCAGAACGCTGTCACTGCCGACAGCACTTACTCTTTGAGCTCTGCAATCTGCTGCTCCTTGCTTGCCGTCTCCAGAGCGAGCATCCATCTATCATAGAGGGCCACGGACAGGAGCATGGAGGGGATATTCCGTAGGAAATCCTGCAAGGCCAAGATATGGAGATGAGGCTTTGGACATGAGCCCTGAGCCTAGAGGGAGCATCCATGGCACTTGGGCTCCCAGGAGGCAGCTTGCTTTGAGCTCCCTGCTCTCCAGGGTGAGCATGAGCACTGCACAAGCTGCTCGAATCCCTGCCCCGTTGGCGCAGGCTTGGCTGAGTGCAGGCACAGCCCTCGTTCCCATCAGCCTCCATAGCAGCCCAAAATGGCCGTCTTCCTCCCAGAGGAGGCAGCTGGGGAGGAGGAGGAGGAGGAATGAGCTGCAGGGCAGGAGAGGTCACCTTTAAGAGAGCAGCCAGGAGGTTCACTGGCTTGCTCTCCAACTCCACGTGGACTCCTGTGTTGAGGGCCTCCCTTAGCTCCCGCCGGTCCTTCTCGCTCGCCGCGATGCGGAAGACGCCCTCTGTGGCAGGTCCCTCTCTGTTCAGGATGGCCAGGAGATCCTGCCAGGAGAAGCCATCAGGGATTCACAAAGGGATGGGATCCTGGGATGCAGAAAGGCCGCCAGTGCTGGGAACTGAGCTTGGGCCTGGCCGCAGAGAAGCGCGCGTGGAGGCCAGGTCTCCAGTGGCCTGTTTGACGTACCTGAACTGGCTGGGGAAGGCTCCCCTCTTCCCCACAGAGCCGTTCCAGAGGCTGCCCAAAGAGCGCGCTCTGGAGGACAGGCTCTGGCTGCTCCGGGCTGTTCCCGCTGGCAGAGCTGCGTCTGCGGGAAAACGGCCACCGGAAAAACCTCCTCCTCCTCCGGGGAGGCCCGCGAGCTGCTGGCGAGAGGAAAGCAGGAGTGACTTCCAAAGCAGGGGCAGAGCTGTGTGCGAGCAGCGCCGAGAGCTGCCGCCTGCGGAGCAGAGCAGAGCAGAGCAGCGCGGGGCTCTGCGCGGGGCTCCGTGGGGAGCGCTAAGGGAGAGGGCAGCTGCTCCGCTGCTCTTCCCAGCCCACTCACCGGGCGCACGGCAGAGTCCGTCCTCAGGAGCCGCGGGGACCACAGCAGCTCCTTGTGCAGAACCAGCCTGCAAGAAACGGGCTCCGTTCACAGGGCCGCCCGCAGCAGCGAAGGCTGCAGGAGCCCCGCAGAGCCAGCCCTGCCGGCCACAGCCCCCGGGCTCTTTGCGGGGCTGGAGGGTGCTGAGAAGAAGCAGCCCCACACAAGGTGCCCAAACGTGGCCCAGGGCAGCCACTGGCTCTGCCTCTGGCTGGGGCAGCTTCTCCCAGGCTGCCCTACTGGGCAGCAGCCGCTGCCTCCAGCCCTTCAGCCCCTACCACCTCCCCTGGGAAACACAGATATCTCCTGGCAGCGCCCACAAGGGACAGGACAGTGGGAGCAGCCGCTCACCTCTGCCCTAAAGGAGGATTCCCTGCCCACAATCCCTATCTTGGTGCCATGCACCGTGGAGCCAGAGGCCCCAGACGAGGCCTGCGAGCTGGGAGCGGGGTCGGGAGAGCCCCGCGCGCCGCAGCAGATGATCTGCCCCATAGTGCTGCAAAGGGCCAGATGAGCACGCCGAGCAGCACCAGGAGCTGAGGAGGCCTCAAAAAACACCGGGACCACTGTCCCCCATGCGTAATAGTGCCACTCAGCTGGGAGCCCACGTCTCCCTGCTCTCTCACGCCGGCACAGCAACGCACTGGGGCACGGGCGGGCGCTGCAGGCAGAGGCCACCTCTGTGCCACTGACACACATTGTGATGCGCTGGCCGCTCTGTGATGTGCTGGGGAGCAGGGCACAGGGTGGCTGGAGGCAGGGGCAGCCTGCCTGCACGGCTGCAACGTGCCCTGCAGGTCCTGGCACAGCTAGACCAGCTTTGGAGTTGTCCAGGAGGAGCGCCTGTTCCCGGTGCAAAACCAGGGCCGAGACAGTGCCCCAGAATCCCAACTTTCACACGTACTCTGCACTCCGTCAGCTTAGAGGTCAGCCTCCTCTTCAGGTGTCTCAATGAAGCATGAACATGGGAAAGGAAAAGGAAAAGAGCCATTTGAACCTGGAAGATGAGTCCCTGATATCTTTATCATTAGGCATTCCAGAACACGTGTGCGTATTCATCAATGGAGCTATTGCCTGCAACAGGGCAGCTGCCTTAACAGTATTGGGAGTTGGTTGATGAGTATTGACAAAAATAGAAAGACATAACTTTGAAATAATAGAAGCATTGGCTACAAATGCCTTTTGAGTCAGGATGATTGTCACTTCAGTTTTCCAAGAAGAGATTTCGAGCTGACAATGATCTGAACCTGTGTTTTAATCCTGTGCTCTTTGGCAGGTTCACTGTTTGTCATGCTGTTACAGACTGCAAAACCCAGGAGCTCCACCCAACTTCAGGATTTTGGCCCTTAATTTGGTTCCTTAGTTTTTAGATTACATTTCCTTGCACATGAAATCCTTTTTCAGTAAGCAACTTGATGCTCTAAAACCTGGAAAATCACAGGTAAAGAAAGTGATGGCTCTTAGCTTCTGCTCTTCCTTCATCATCACTGTGAATTGCTCAGTAGTAAGGATCCTGAAAAAAATAAAAGCATCCACCTCTAAAAACAGTTAAACAGTGCTTTGCTTTGCACTAAAATAAAGGGCTACATTTTTGAGTGGTCCTTCATCTCTGCAGAAAGTAAAGTAGGATTTCACAGAATTCCACAGTGTTCTGTCTCCCTCACAGTAAAGAAGTTCTTCCTCATATGCAGATGAAACTTCCTGTGTTTCAAATTGTACCCATTACTCCTTTTGCCACTGGCCGCCACCGAAAAGAGTTTAGTCCCATCCTCCTTACATTCTCCCCTCAGTTTTGTTTATAAGATCCTCTCTCAATCTTCTCAATTCCAAACAGGGCCAACTTGCCTACTCTTTCCTCATAAGAGAGATGCTCCACTCCATCATCTTCGTTGCTCTACGCTGGGCCCTCTCTAGAAGTTCTGTGTCCCTCTTCACAGAACCACAGAATAGTTGAGGTTGGAAGGGACCTCTAGAGATCATCTAGTCCAACCCCCCTGCACACGCAGGGTCACCCAGAGCACGTGGCACAGGGCGGCATCCAGGCAGGTTTGGAAGATCTCCGGAGAAGGAGACTCCACAACCTCTCTGGGCAGCCCGTTCCAGGGCTCTGTCACCCTCACAGGAAAGAAGTTCTTCCTCACATGGAGATTAAACTTCCTGTGTTTTAATTTATACCCACTATCCTTTGTCCTGTTCCTGGCCACCACTTACCCCATCCTCTCTACATTCTCCCCTTAGGTATTGATTGATTATATTGATAAGATCCCCTCTCAGTCTTCTCTTCTCCAGGCTAAGTAGTTTGCTCTTATGAATCTTTCCTCATACAATAGATGCTCCAGTCCCGTAATCATCTTGATCGCTCAACGCTGGGCCCTCTCTAGAAGCTCCACGTCTCTCTTGTCCTGGGGAGCCCAGAACTGCACCCAATACCCCAGGTGCGGCCTCACCAGAACTGAGGAGAGGGGCAGGATCCCCTCCTTCGACCTGCTGGCAACACTGCTCCTGATCCAGGCCAGGATCCCTTTGGCCTTCTTGGCCACGAGGGCACACTGCTGACTCATGGTTAACTTGTCAGCCAGGACTCCCAAATCCCTTTCCGTGGAGCTGCTTTCCAGCAGGTCAACCCCTAATCTGTACTGCTGCCTGAGGTCTTTCCTGCCCAGGTGCAGGACCCTGCACTTGTCCTTGCTGAACCTCATGAGGTTCCTCTCTGCCCAACTCTCCGACCTGTCTACATCCGTCTGAATGGCAGCACAGCCCTCAGGAGTACCAGCCACTTCACTCAGTTTGGTATCATTCACAAACTTGCTGAGGGTGCACTCTGTCCCTTCAAACATCGTATGTTACAGATGGTCCTGTAAAGATTTTTTGTTCATTGTAATCTGTATGTATAAAATGCAGAATTGGCTCTGCCTCTCTCTCCAGCTCTCTCCACTTAAACGCTCTCCAGAAACAAAACTGAGAGGGTAAGAAGACCATAAACTGAGAACAATTCATCAAGCTGAGCTACAAGTAATCCTAATGAACAAGAACAATACATAGTCCATAAAAAGAGCTGTTTACACTGATTAAAAGGCCTTTTTTGCTTACTATACATTAACAGTTGTTTTGTTAGTGAGAAAAGTCTAGAATAGGCTTAAAACTTTTTAATACCTGTAAAAGAGATGATCATTTTGACTCATGATGATTTTTAGAAGAGTTTGGCCACATGACACGTAACAAACATTTTGCCAATACATTTCACAAATATTCAGTCTATTGCTAAGTTCATACTTACTTCCCTTCATGTATAGTCACCTTTAGACTTTGTCTTCTGCACATTTCTGAATCATCAGGGTCTTGTCTGTAATATTTGTGCCACGTTTATATGTTGCATTTAGTTGGGTTAGGCATAACAACAGTCATATCTCTTAGGCTCTTTGGACCTCAGCCTGACATACAGTAGGACAGGCGCCTTTGGTTATTTCTCCTGAAACCGGCTCTCTGCTTCCCGAAAAACTGATTTTGAACGGAGACATGGTGAAACTGGAAACAACTTGAGGGATGCTGAAATTTCCTCTCCTATCTTCCAGTGCTGTAGACATTCGTAATCTATGCTAGTGCTATATACTTCCTTGCTCTCAGTTACTGGTTTTGTCTATATTGATGTCCAAGTCAAATGGCCAGCTCAATTCTCATTGTGTTTCCTCAGTTTCTTATTTCTTGTCTTTGCCCAAAGCTCTCTGCTCTGCCCAACTCCTCTTCAGACACCTTTCTTCTGAAGTTTGTAGCAGTATTTGTCTGGGTTTGTCTGGTTTTTTTTGTTGTTGTTTGTTTTGTTTGTTTGTTTTTTGGTATTCAATGTACTAGAATAGACTAGAATAATGTACATCTTGCTTGCCATCTAGCATTGAGTATCTAGTACTAGTACGCAGTATCTAATAAGACTCCTGTGGTCAAGGGAGACAGGTAATTACCTTCAGAGGCTGATGCAACCTGTCCTAAGGGCAGAATTCAATTGCTTAAATGTTGATGCTTCTGCCAGTAAAGATGAGATAGGAGATCCCAGGGTACATCTACAGTAGCATGTAAGTTTAGATCATGAGTCCACTTGTGAAGCAATCTTCTGGTTGTCTCCATTCACCATGGAGGCCATTCACCATTCCATCTCAGAGTACATGAACTGGATTCCTTTCAAACGAGACTAAAAAGGAAGTTGATCTCCCAAATGCACTTAACAGACTTCAGCCCCTACCTGGGATTCATTCCATGGGACCAGATTGGATTTAAAATCATTTTAGATCTGTTCTAACCTAAAACATGTTCATATCTACATTAGCCATAATAGTAAACTGTAGAGTCTTGGTCAGCCCTTGGTGCTGATGACAAAACATCCACAGCCACTAGCTCTTTTCAGACAACATGTACTGCAAGCCTAAGAGTTGCTGAAGTGCATCATTACAGTACATCTTCTGACTGAAACTCAAATAAAAAGAAGTCCACCTTACAAGTTGGTGAGAATTCTATGTGATACAAACTAGTATGTAAATGAAGATAACCGGGTGATTGACCAGAAAAATGCCTTCCTGATCTCAGCCAAAGACTAATGTAGGTGCACTAATAGCCCAAGATATCTGCACAGACGTGGCAGATATGACGCAGAACCTATCAAAACCTCTCTCTCCCTCCTGGACTGGTAGCTGGAGGGCATTAGAGAACCCCTGTGGTACTAAGTGCACATGGTCAGGACCTCAGTCCCACTCTAAGATGGTAAAATAAATTATTCTCTATAGGTGCCATTCCTGAATACAGAAGATTCCTACACAGTTAGCTGCATGATTTCTAGGTGGCTGAAGTCACATGAGATAAAGCCCATTCTTTGTGAACAAAGGCTGTTTTCCAAAACTGATGTTATCCAAAATCCAATTTAGAAATAGTTCAACAGCCTGAGTCAAAGACAGTAACTTAAAAAGCAGAAATTGCCCAAGTCTAACAAGCTTTAGGCATTTATATATTCCTCAAAAAATCTTATATATGCATCCTCTTCCCCTGTGAATGCCTAGAGGCACCACCACTGTATTTGGGTTGAATGCATAAGTGTTTATCTGTTGCCCAGGGCCAACTGGGATTCACAGGCTAGACACCCCTGGACCTGTGTCCCTTAAGGACAGGGCACTCCAGGCTCTCCTAACACAGAGCGACAGTTCAGCACAAAGCAGCAGTCATAGGCACTTTCATTCAAATCATAGCCAGAGGAGGTGTCCTTTTGTATCTTTGCTGGATGTGCGCGAGAAGTTCGAGCTGCAGCCAACAAAGGATGAATTGCAAAATTGCCATTTTGATGCTCTGTTTCCTTCGACTGTCCCCCTACACATAAATTACTTGAAATCATTGTTGTGCTGTCTATGCATATTGACAAATCTAAGGCATGTGAAAAGGAGGGAGAAGAAAGCATTTAAAAGTCAGGTGGCCCACAGTGCACTTTATTTTTCATGTCTCATGCACTATCCTTTGCTCAAGCTGTTATATTGAAGACCATCTTGAATGTAATGTATTCACAATAAAAACCCAAACAAACCCATATGTGCCGTCCCCAAATGCCCCGAAGCAGCACACTGCTAAGTACCCATTTTGTAATGCCTTCCACAATAACATGCAAATTACACAATAACATGCAAATTACATACCTTGCAAGAGTTACAATTTAGAACAGGTTTGCCGTATTTTCAACAGACATTAAGGCTATTACTGCTCAAATGTTCAAAAACTTCAAACTTCAAAAATGTTTCTGGAGATTGTCTGAGGTCTCCGTAAGTACAAGAAACTTTACTTGTTAAAGTGGTTTAAACTGGCAAATTGCTAACACAAATCCGCCAAATAAAATCTTAAGGAAAATATCATACTGTCTAACAAATAACCATAAAAGCAAGGTAATGCACTGTTAAACGAAAAAGGCCACACTCGCAGCATATTTGGATTCCTGAAGGTGTTGATGAGTAGCTAGTTAGGTTTTCCAAAGGCTCTGGTTCCTCGGTGCAGTGGTGATAATGAGGAACAGGGACATCAGTGGTCTCAGAAGCAGAGCAAAGGGGCAACTGAGTCAGACTGTCCAGGAAGTATTCTGAACTTTGTTTCACTCTATTTAACCAGATTAAAATTGTGTTCATGTATGTTTAGAATTATCAATATTTAATACTGGAGGATACTGCTTATAGAATGCTGTTTCTGTGGGATGCAAATACTTGGTAAAGGTGATTTGGATTAACTATGCAGTGATTATTTTAGTAACTTTTGACTGCAATATTAAGCTCAGCTGCTTTACAGGGCAACTTTTATTTTGTGTTTTAGACATTATTTTGCCAATTTACAAAATGCTTACGGCGTACAGGCTCTTTTTATTTTGTATATCAGGTAATAAATTAGAATGAATTTCAAAAATGTTATACTATGCCAGTGCTGTACATGAATGGAGCAAAATAAAGTGGATCCTTCCTTGACTGCTTATAAGATTTCCAACTCAGGACCTTGCTCTTGATTTTAAGATGGAATTTAAGACGCATCCTCCACCTGCCCTGGGGTGCTCAGCAAGCCAGTGCCACCCCACTTTTGTTCTCCTCCCGTTCTCAGTCTGTCCTATGTGCACGAGGAATAAGCTGCATCTCCTTTCGTTTCCGTAGTGGCTAGCCCCAGTTCCAGGCCTTGCTGAAAGATAACTGGCACCGCATAGCATTAACTATAGCATAATCCATAGGAAGAGCAGCGCGTCTCCAAAACCTACAACCTGAAAGCTGTCACAGGAGGAGGTTGGGGGAGCATCCTGTCAGCTATACCTCAGAGCAGACGTACACATGCATACCAACCTACAACGCTCTAGGTAGAGCAGCCTGTTTCCCTCATTTCCCAACAGCAAGGCAAGGGTAATCACGTCTGTCATCGTGGGAGTGTTTGTGTGTTGTGCACCTGGTTGCTAAGACAATGCCAAGAACGAGTACTAGATAGTACGGGGAGGCTCACAGTAATATAGAAAAGTTGGAAGACAGGTGGGGTTGTTTCTGCTTTCTTTTAAATAGGGTTAGTCTTCTCAGCAGGAAAAGGATTTCTATAACCTGTGCTGATGCACTTGCCTAGAAGAATTTCAAGACCCACTGCAAGAGCTGCCATAGCTGTTTAATGCACATGGTAAAGTAGGGAGGCAGGGCAAAGGAGAAGGATCAGAAGGATGTGGATGGGTTTCAAATGATACTTTGCTTCATCATTTATCTGTTATAGATAAAAGTTCTTGTGGAAGAATCTTGTTTTTTTGAAGTAGCTAAATATGTTTAAGGGTGGTAACTAACCAGAGGAATAAAAGAAGAGGAAAGCAGGTGGTGTAAGAGTGGATTGACATGAGATAGTGGCTTTACTGTCTTCGCTCTCTGACATTTTGCTGCAGATTGAAGGAAAAGCTTTTGACTTTTTTTTTAATAGTTTTGTCTAAACAATGGCCATGGTGCACAAAATTAGAAGACATCAGTCCTACTGCCTTCATGAAAGCCATGCTTATGCTGAAGGGAAGCGTTGCTGTTGCTTGATGTTTCTCTTGATTTGAACGAGAGCCTTCAAGGACACAATCCAACTAATACACATTTTGAAAGTTGTACTGAATTGGGCTGATTTTCAGCTTGTTGCCTACCTCTATAGAGGCCTGCAAATTCATTCCAGGCCTATTTTAGAAATGCAGCTAAAGAGGACTTGTGAATTGGTCAGTTCTGCTGCTGCATGGACCAGCTAGACTGCAGTGGATAGGGCTCCTGCTACAGGCTGTGCCACTGGCTTTGCCTCTGCTCAGGCACTTCATGAGTCTGTGTCTCAGTTTCCCCATCTATAAAGCAGGGCTCCTCATGTGCTGCGAAAGCACCCGAGCACCTCAGGAGAGGCCGAGCAGGAGCCCACGCTGAGCTCCATCCTGCTGCAATGACACCGGTGCCAGCATCTCCGGCAGTTAATTTAAAGCTAGCTCAAGTATGTCTGCACAAGCTGCAGTTAAGCTGTGACTGCAGTATAAAAATACACCCTACAGGAGACCACAGGCAGCAAAATCTTCACAGAAAGCATCTTAGTTACATTTGCAATCAAGCACAGGCTTAAGGCATCGTTTCAAATTTACCTTACCTTTAGCTTATCATTTTTCATGCTCTGCAAATACATCCACCCTCTTAAAGTAGGTGAGGGTTTAATTTATCCCTTCCACCTGTCATGAATGGTGTTTCAGAGTAGAATGTGCTTAAAATGGGAATTTAAATAGAATTTAAAATTCCCATTTTAGTTGCCACTTTATACCTAACTCGTATCTGCCTTTTTCTGCCCAAAGTATGTGTGAAAGAATCTTTTGGGGTTGTGAGAATAATGATGGGAAATAGTTAGTATCACTCACATTTCATAGAGGAGAAATCAAGGCAGAGAGGAATTAGCTTCCAAGGACTAAAGAGGGAATCAAGACAGGAGAAGGCCCTGCCTTTGTGAACTTCATGCCTGTTTTCATTTACCTCATACTACTGTTTATAACAGAGTTCTTAATCACACTTTGAAATGACACATCAAATTACTAATAATCTAAATAATTCAATACTGTATAAATTGCATGGAATGAGTGTTCTCTTAGGATATAGCAGATAAATAAAACATGGGCTAGAATGGGCTGTGAATGATGGTAGTGTAAGAAGAGCATCTCAAAAATAAAGGAGTAAGGATCGCAGCCTTTGCCACTGTATAGTCTTCTTCTTTTAACATGTCTCTAAAAACTGCTCCAAATTCAAAAGCTTATGAGAAAGGTAAACATTGAAAAAGTCTCCTTGTAAGTCTCATTAGCTGTTCTGAGTACCAATTCATTCGGCAAAATATTCTCGTAGAAAGCAGTTCTGTGCTAGTTCAAGGCTATTTCGTGGATGATTCCTCAAAGATCTATTCTGAATATAGAAAGACACCACATGATTCGTCCAGCCTGTGCAATATCTATTTTATCTTGATAGAAGAATTTTACACGGAATAGATAAAGGTTTGTTAAACAAAGTATCATTAATCACTCTGTCCGGAAATGTAGACTTTGCAGGCGCATGCTGTAATTTGCATCACTTCGTAATGCCTTGCCAGTGCTGCTGGTAAGAAATAACAAACCTGCATTTATGAAAAGGACAGATTTAAGATGAAAATAATTCTCTCTGAAAACTGTGAGAATGGTACAGAATCCTGTCGCCTGCACTCGTTCAACGGGAGAACACTGTATTTGTAATAAATTCCTTTTGCTCTGGATGAGTTCTGCATTTTCAATGAGGTTAACTTGGCAACATTCTAGTTGATTTTAATAAAAATAGCTGCTTTGAGGACAGGGAGCTGAGGTTGCCAAATTTACAGCTGCCTTGCACAATTACTCTTACACCTCCTTCAGGGCTACTTAGAACCAGTAAGCAAATTAAGTGTATCGATTGCAATTTTGTTGGACTAACCCTTTTTTCTTAAGGAATAAACTTGATTCCTTTCAGTATGTGTCTGCTCAGAGTGATCTCTTTTCTTTTCAGCCATAACACAAAGACAACATCATGGCTGGATCCACGACTTGCGAAAAAGGCTAAACCTCCAGAAGAGTGCAAAGAAAATGGTAGGTTATTAAGTTTCCGTTGCTGCTCAGAGGGGATTTGCCTTTGTGTGCGTGTGCGTGTGCGTGTGTGTCTCAATTCTTGCAGAAATACGGCTTTCGGGGAATGATGAAAGGTGTTTAATTGCTGCTTTGGTTAGAAGCCATAAGTGATACCAGTTCTCAGTGTGCCATGTGTTTCTGCTTTTTATTCTGCTTTCCGATGCTATCCAAAGCTGAGGATCACAAGTGCGTTTTCTGCCTGTTGTGTTTGTGACTCCTGGACTGACCCTCTCCCTCGTCTCCTACAGAGAACTTTGGTCTGCAGAGCAGAATCCCTTTGCAGATTCAGAGCTTTTAATCTACAGGCGATTCAAAGCATAAGGGAAACTAGCAGCACCGTGGGAATATGAATATTGTTTGATTTGTATTTAAAGGTACAGTGCTATGCGATTTAGTCACCAATTTAAACGAAACAGCATCTGATAAACAGGGTGTGGGGGAGCAAATAGATCAGTGTGTGCCAGAGTTCAGGAGCAGAGCTGGGGGGGTGGTTATTTCATTGATAATTGTTTAAAAACTGAAAATGTAAATAGTGATGGAGATGCATAAGGCTATTGCAGTTGCTATGCAGGAGAGATGAGTGAATATAGATCTCATCAAACTGTCTTATATGCACTCATTATGATTTTCGTATTTTTTCTAGTGAAGTTCCAGTAATCAAAATCATTTTGTAAAATCACATCAGAGATGGATTGCATAATACCTTTTTTTTTATGGAGGTTTATTTAATTGTTTTGTAGTTCAGTGTTAGTTCAGTTAGCCAGTAATGATTTAATTTAAGGAATTAATGATTTATAAAGATGATTGCTATGTGTTTTATTGTTGTGTGATATGGGGTATTAAGCACATGCATGAATTAATGCAAAGCATTTTAAAATATTTTAAATGTATAAATAGGTTCCATGCAGTGCTTCTGATTTATTTTAAAATTTCCAAAATGCATGAAATAATTGGTTAACGTAAATATTATTAACAGAAAGGCAGCTCAGTGCCATTGTAGGCTGATAAAGAGGTCACTGAGGAGTTTCTAGGTATATAAACCTACAGTTGAATTAGTGGTTTGGTATTGAACATTTCTGTTTTTTGTGAACAGCTTCATTTTTTAAAAGCTTCTGTGTTCCAAAAATCCCTTCCTTATTTCAGCAGTAATTCTGATGTTCTCTGCTGACATCAGAAAATTCGTGTCTAAATGATTTTGTGATGTTTATTCCAGCACTGACGACACCAGCTCCCAGAGTAAATTTTCCAGGGAACACAACAGAAGTATTCCTGACACAAAGCAAGGGCACGCAAGTTTTGTGTTAGAAATCTCTCATGTTACTTACATGGAGCTGTGTCTTTGCTTGCTCCCTAAGGAATGCTAGTGAAAAAAAGCAAAGGAAAAAATTCCCCAGTATCTGTGGGGCACAGCACATGAAGTTAATGATGTGGGTCACTTATTTTTTTCCTTAGCAGTTGTATACTGAGATCACAGCAAATATTGAAATGTTTTTTAAAATATAGAAAAAACTTGCATAATTTAGAATGAAGATGATTGTGTTAGAAAAGTAGTATTATCTTGCCGTTATTCAACTCGTGGATTATTGAATGACTATACTATGCTAGATCATATTGTTCTTTTTAAGAGTTGCTTAGCTCGTTAATGCAAAGCACTTGAAGTGAAGCATAAAAGACTCTAGGGAGAGATCTTTTATTCTTAAAAAGATTGTTGTTGTAGCACTCTGTTTTTCCTAAGGTTCTTCAAAAAATTCTTTTTTTTCTTTTAAAAATTCAGTATATGTAAAGACTCTTCAAATGGCTAATTAGCCTAAAAATATCACTGCAGAAACCTATTGTGGTCCAGCACTAAGGAGGTTGTTATAAAGCACACAGATTTGGAATTTTCTTTTAGATTTAATGTATCATATAAACTTCACACCCATTTAATCTGTGCCTTGGTGGATGTTTTTTACATCAGATTTTTTTTTGCTATCTTTATGATTTATTATGGCACTTTTCTTCCTCGGAGATAAAACAAAAATTAGCAAGTCATCAGTACTCAGGTAGGAGATGGTGCTTACCTTGCTTCTTTATTGCTATACACGGTGCTTTTTTAAACATTCATTTTCTAACATTTGAAATGTTTACGGGCTCAGTGAGATGCGTTCTGATGCCCGCAGCACCTCTCGGGTCCCGTGAGCGGTGTTTCGTTTCGATCGCTGAGCCCGCGCGCTCTCCGCGCGGTGCAGGTGCTGCCAGCCCTCCTTCCCTGCCGCCGGCAGAGCCGGCACCAGCAGCGCTCCCGGCAGGGCTCCCGGCAGCGCCGGGCTCGGAGCGGCAGCGTCGGGGCCTTCTGGGCTGGCAGTCTTGAGGGCCCCCTCTGCTGCAGGCATTTCTGCTCTTTCAGCTCTCCAGTGCTCCTTTGCCAAACACTAATTCTCCATTTTCCTTGGTTTCTGTATCTGCAAATCCCAGTGCTTGCTCATTTCTCTTTATAAAATCTGGAACCAGCCTTCCAGCACATCCCTTCTCTTGGTACAAATCTTCACATGTGTCTTCTGACAAGCTCTACCACGTGAAGCATCCTTTGCACCATGCTGTGGGCGCTTTTTCTTTTCCTTTATCACAACCCCCTCCAAGCCCCATTTGCAGGTTAGGAGGTTTTAAGGACTGACTTTTATTTCTGTCTCTGTCATGGACCTGCTGTGTGACTTTCGACAAATTACTTTGACTCTCTGTCTGTCAGATCTACTTAGGCAGTAGTTCTTTGAAGAAAGAACTGTCTTACTCTCTGTTTGTATGGTGCTTATCTTGGTTTCATAATCGTAATGTGCAGAAATAGTTGTCAATTCTTCAATAAGAGCTAGATTTCTATATATATATTTCAAGAAAATCTTGACTTTATTAAAAATACTTTGTTTTTCTCTTCTAAAAATATGAATAAAACATATGGGTTACTCTGAATTGGAATACATCTTTTAAATGGTTCATAAAAATTTAGTTTTCACTTAAAAAATGCTTAACCAGTTTTTACCTATAGAGCAATGTCCTGTAGGAATTGTAGCTCTGCCCCCTCTCTGTGAGAAGACTTCCCTGACCAGACTCATAGGGTTTGTGTGGTTACAAGTGAGTGATCTGCTAACGGAGCCTCCAAGTATGGAAAAAGAATTACGAATCACATAAGGCAATAGAAAAATGTAGTTTAATATTGAAAAAGCAGTTCAGTCTAAATGACATTAAATATCTCAGTTTTGACAGAATTTCTTTTTTGCTTTAAAAAAAAAAGTAGTAATGAAATTTTTCAATTTCTTGAATTCATTTTGGGAGAATTTCCGTTCTGGGGAAAAGTAAACAATTACTTCTTTTTCCAAGCTTAGTATTAAAAAGCAATTGAAATGTTGAAATTTCCTGGGATCAGAAAGGTGAAATTTCACTTACCTCATTACTAATCCATCCTAAACAGCAGTTCCCCATCACTAGTCTCAGCATTCTTAACTTTCCTTTCCTTTTCCGTGTCAATCTCATTTTTCCTATAGCTTGGTTTTCACATAGGAATATGCTCAAAAACGTTAATAAATCTTTGATTTATCCATCTTTGCATCCTCTATACCCACCAACTTGATTGACAAATACAGGTGTCTACCCAAGGTGAGATATATTGCCTTTAGACTTGCTTGGTCACGTGTACCACCTCCAGTTTCACGGTAAGGAGGGCACAGCTGTCAGGCTCACCTGTGAGCACCCGCACATAGACTGCCACGTGTAGTAACAAATGGGGAATTGATCACTGTTTTCCTCGTTCCTGTTGTCATAGATGGTGTCTTTGGGTGACTCGCTGGCGAGTACAGCTTCAGCGCTCATCTTCAAGCCGGTGACACACATCTATCCCTTTCCTCTTCATCTTCGTCTCCTAGATGAACCCTTTATTTCATGCTGTGTCTGACATCTCCCAATGAACCATCCATAGTCTTCCATGTTTCCCTAATTCCCTTTCATTGTTAGCAATGTTTTGAACCTCCATATACCTTTGGCCTGTCAATTCAGGGCATTTATGATTTCTCTCTTTTCTATTTCATCTAGGCAGCAGAGTTCTGTCTCAGCCCTTTGCATGGTGCTGCATGGTTCTCATGAATTCATGATTTCCTTCGCTTTTGTTTTTTCAAACTGCTGTCATCATCTTGAGCCATCCCCTCTCTGGACATCTCAATTTCTTTGAAAAAAATGAAAGTTGTAGATTTTTTGCTATAATTGATTTTTTAAATATATATATTTAGAAATAAATCAACTTACGAGCAAAGCTCAGAACACAAATGTTAAATTCAGAATCATAAGGGTCATTACAGATTGGGTTATCTGCAATCTCAAGGATAAAAGTATCTTGGGAAAGCAGTAATCTTTCACAGCAGTCAATAGGCCCAATTTTCCTTATTATATGCTTAAGCTTTATGTAGTATATTTTTAGCTGGACATGTCTTCTGTGAGACACAGGAGCACCCTTATTCATTTCATGTTCAATTTGGAAATCTATATTAAATGGTTCTGGTCTTATGAGTACATTAGCATTTGAGCTTATTTTAATGTTGGAAAATGAGTCTTTATTAAAACTTCACAGCTAACATAAATGGCCTGTTCACATTCTTGGTGTAAGCTACTGCTTCACCATTGTTTTTGCAATGCCCGTTTTAATGTTAGAAACGATTGAAGTTCAGCAGCAGGTCTGCAGTCGGGTTCTGCTTCCAGGAGCTCCTCCGTCTCCTCCAATCGTGTAACTAACTCTGGTAGAAAGCAGTAAGTCCCAGTAAGTTTATGCAGACAGATACGCATTTCCACAAATAAAAACAGGAATCCAAAACAATAATTTTCTTGAACATCACCAGTCTTCATTAAAAGCAATTAGTTTTCAACAGTACCATTAAGATATCTGACAGTTGGCACAAAAGAAATAAAATCTATGACTGTCTTTCTAGTATTACTTAGATTTTGAATTTCTTGTCAAGAGTTCCAAACCAATTAATGAATTGTGTCATTAATCTTTTTTAACTTCAAAATGAATAAATCCTATACAAAAGGATCCTGGAAATTTATGTTGTAATATTACTGTATCATAAAATGCATTGAATCTGCTGCACTGCTTTAAAATACAAAATTGACAAAATCTTGATTTAAAATTCATTGTTTTCATATGTGCTATCATATCCTTCCCTTCTCTTTTTCAGAAGACTATTTTTATGGAGTAAAATAAATAATGAAATTAAAGAATAAATATTTGACATTAACAGTAATTTGCATGCTTCCTATTTCATGTTGAGCATTTTAATAATCTCACTTTCTGTATTTGGAACTGTTTTATTAAGAAAGTGTTTTCCTTTTCATGTGTAAGGATTGTGTAAGGAAGCATGTAAAGCCAGAATAATAGATGGTCCCCAAACTAGACTGCTTAATTTCCTGTTTTAATTCATACTGAGTATCTATGAAATATTTTTATTTGTGACACAGACCGACTTATCATTTTTTTCAGCACTTTTAACCATACTTCTCTTTATATCTCATCTACAATGTATTTTCAATCATTTCTATGAAGTCTGAACTCTAAAATATTTATCTGTATACCCCTGCTTCCCTATAGTGAGTGCAGTCTGCTCTGTAGCTAAAAGTACACATAAGCTCATTCAAAATTGCAGCTTAAAGTAAATCAAAGGATCAGAAATAATTTGTCATGGTTTATCTGATTCTTCACTATTCTGTACTAAAACAAGTTGTCTCTTCTCACTTTTTTTAGAGATGCATCTGGGCATACAGGCCTGGCGTACTGGTTTTATGGGTAAACCCTAACTAACTCGTTGAACTCTTGAATTCTCACTGGAAAGCATGTAGTGAGCTTTTATGCTGTATGGGTGGTGTTTATGTGTGGCAGTGCCCACTAGGGCAGTTTGTAGTAAACAACTACTATACTGAGGATCAGAGAATCAGAGAATCCCAGAATGGTTGGGGTTGGAAGGGACCTCTAGAGATCACCTAGTCCAACCTCCCTGCTCCAGCAGGGACACCCAGAGCACCCAGGCATGTTTTGGCTCAAGTAACAGTAGCCTTAAGTATGAAATTGAATCTTTCTGCAGCATATGGCAAAAAAGGTTGTTGACTCTTTTTGACTGAACAGGCTGATTCTGTCTTACACTGATCCTTCCATACTTTTTTGTAAGTATTCCTTGGATAAATCTTCCTTTTAAACTAACTTCTGTGAGGCAGCAGCCTCCTGGTTGGAGGGAGCCCAAAGGAGGAAGAGAGCCGCGAGCTGGATGGAGCAGTGGGTACCCTGGGCAGAGGTATCTATGGGCAGAGGAGGACATGAAATGAGGAGGAAGTGCTCTACCCTGTTGAGTGGACAGAGTATTCCCAGGCCATCTTGCAACTCCAAATCAAGCCCTTGTTTCTGTGGAATGAATGAATCCCAGTATGAACTGGGAGAGAAGGCTATCTTTTGTTCTTTGTTTAAGTAGCTGTGTGACCCTGAACACTGTGTCTCTTAAGTGGAATTCTGCTCATTACTTCTCATGTTTTTTTTCTCTCTGTGCCTTGTAAAAGGCTGCTTTTTTTCGGTTGATTCTGCAAACTTTCGTGCGAACCCTCTGGTACTTCCCATCAGAAAACCCGAGCAGCTGAGCTAAGGGCCTAGGATATGATCCCACATCCTTAGCACACTACTTAGTTTTAGAGTTTGGTCTATGAGACTCTTTGCAGGGGACCATCTCTTTCTCTGAGTGGACATGATGCAAACTCCATCACAAAAAAATGAATGATTATATGGTGTCCAAGAAAGGACCATAGCTTGTGTTAATTGGCTTGAGTAGGGCAGACACAGCTCACGATATAACCGTCCCTGCTGCAGGAGCAATTGTGGGGCGTCTTCCCCTTCACAGCTGCTGGTTTGCACAAAGCATGTAAGAATTTATTTATCTTTACATTATTGTCTCAGCTAAATTTAGTTAAAAAACATCAATAGATTCAGTCTTACGAGGGAAAGCATGAACAGAAACTATGAATCCATAAAGTTCATTTCTCCAGGGGACCAAAGTAAAAAGAGATACCAACTTCAGAAAAATAGTTTTTACTTGATCAATAAGAACTCCTAAAAATGAACAAGTCATGATTGATATCTAATGATAAGTGCTAGTTACATTATATGTTAAATGGTGCCATTTGCTCCACTATAGTCAAGGGTCAACGAGTATTACTATTTTAATGCCTATTTCCAGGGAACTGTGGTAGTTATTGGTAGTATGTTAAGGAGACCTTTTTTTTTTTTAACATTTTGTACCAGCATAGCTTTTTTTTTTTTCTTCAAACACTGCAATGTTGCTGACTATTAAATAGGTTACAGTATAAAATAGTGCCATTATAAAATGGAAGATATGACTTAGGACTATTGAAAGAGATCTCCACTCAATTTATTAGCAGTTTGTTTATGTGTTTTTTTCTGGCAAACTATCTTGGAAAATGTTAGCATTCATGTCAATTTATGATGTATGACTAAGATACAAACATCAAGATTCCTAAATAAAGGCCACAGAGGTGTCTGTTCAGTTAGTAGTCTGTGGAAGTTGTGCAATTCTCATAAAGTGGTATTATGTCCTGCATGGTGTCATATTTTATTTTTGCCATTGGCTACAGAAGTTAAAAACCATCTACCACATTAAAAGAACTTTTTCTCCATTCGCCTGTCTCATTAGAAATTTTACAAGTATTTATTGTTCATTTAACTCTTCTTCATTGAAGCCATTTGAAAATTGAAGTCTAAATGCTAGCTAATATTTTCCATGATAAAAAAGAAATGTCATGTATTCCACATGAACATACTAAGTGCTTGCAAATGGGACAGGAAGCAGAGAGCACAGTCGTGATGGATGAGAAATGACCGAGGAGATCCTGTCTCCATGAAAGGGAAAGCGAGGACTTTCCCATCATAGATGATGTGGGCACCTACAAGCTACTTGCTGCAACATCTCGTCTGTGCTGACCAGATCCCAGAAACAGAGTCTAGATCCCCTGGAAGGAATATGTTTGTGTGTCAAATATAGAATGATGAGCCAAGTAGAGAATGATGAGCCAGGAAGGCTGAACCCTGGGAAGGGAGACAGCTAAAGACAGAAAAGAGGAAATGTGAATCACAAGATTGCATCTAAAACCCTGATCATCTCCAGCATTTAGTGAAATATTCAAGGCTCCGAAGAACTGTCTATCTATTTAGTAGTCAGAGCCTGTCATCCTCTGCACCCAGTCTTGTAGATGGGACTGATACTGGTTTCTCAAAAAAATACATGTTGATCTTTTATTTTAAAACACAATAATTTTTTGCATTGTCTTTGCCTTTGCTCTGCAGGACAGAGGCTATTCAATAAGCTGGAAAATACATTCTGTAGCTTCCTCTGCCTAATGGGATGTAGTACATAATGACACATTAATCAATCCAGAGAGAATGTATGAGAGCAACACAGCCTTGTCCCTAGACGTTTAAAACCATCTCCCCTGCGATGGTTTGAGTTGGTTGCGATGGTTGAGTGCCAAGGACTGTTTCCTTCTGCAAGGGCAAGTAGGCAGTGCTTAGCGAGGTCAGCTGAGGGTGCCAGGCACACAGGAGTGATTTTGCTGCAGACTTTTGTTGCAGTCTGTAAACAGTTTTCAGTGCAGTCATCAAACCCCTTCCTATTCTAGGCCTGAGTCACTTGTGAGTAGGGATTGCCCATCACGTACTCTCGCCCGGTGGCTTTGTGGTAGGAACAAAATGAGGAATGAGGAAGTGGATTGACAGTCTACCAAGTTCTTCTGCAGTTGTGGCTTAAATCCAGGTGCTTCCAAATGATAAGAATGTTCTATCTTTAAACCACAGAGTTATACTTAGAATTGTGCTTACAGTTTATGAATCCCGTTTTAAAATATTATTTAACACCATCCATTTGTAATGGAGCTGGCATTGCTTGTAATAATATTGATCACAAATAATTCCTCTTGGTATTTCAGTACATATTAAGTACATGCTTTTTCAGCTTGCAATCTCAGTTTCAGATTAATTGAAAAATAACAGAATATTTCTTGAAAAGTAATTATCATTTGAAGGGCATTTGGGGCTGGCAATTCCAGATGGTCATTAATTGACCAGAAATCCTTCCGTGCCCCAATCACAGTGATGATAACAGAAACAAGAACTGTGCCATCTCATTAGTGTTTGCTCCTGGGAGTTTAGGAGATCCATCTCTGCAAGTGCTGGTTGCCATCTCTGGATGTCCTGGTTGCTGGGATAGAGGCTTTGGAGTAATTCTCCTTCACCTGGAGCACCTTCCTTTTCCTTGCATCACACCGAGGACAAAAGAGCTGTCCCCACAAGCACAGCTTGCCTGCCCATGTCTTGACCTGATGGCCCCATGGAGAAGCCCCTGGGTGCACATCGTGCTTCCTTGGAGTGCACTTAGCAGGATGACTGACAAGTCCTCTAAGCTGTAGTGGACTGTTAAGTATTACTTTGCTTTCAGAGCCATTACAGTTTCTCACAAACTCAGGCATACAAATCCCTGCGGACTACTAACCTTAATCTTAAGTAGAGCTGATAATTGCAAGGACAAGAATGAATAAAAGTAAGGAAAAATGTGTATTTTCCCTGATTATTAGTTATCATGGGACTGTAGCTCTACTTGCCTGCATGGTGTGTTTGGATGGTGAGATGCCCAGGACTCAGAGGCATCCTGGGCCTGCATGCAGACCTGCTGTGCAGACCTTGTCCAGCAGCAACTCTTCCAGCAGCCTGAGGATTTTAAAGGTTGCTAAATTCAGGCCAAGGAAGCTACTAATTTATCCAGTCGTCCTTCATATGGAAAATCACGGGCTACCAGAGTAAATCACTTCAAGATTCAGAGATCTTTATAATCTGGAGTCATGTAAACATTCCTTTCGTGTGGCTATGATATGTATTTACTTGTAAAGTGCTCCGAGATCTCCATTGAAAAAAAAAAAAATAGTGATTTGAAGTATTCCTTTTGATAGACGGCTCTTTAAGGTTTAAATGTTTAGTATAGCATTTATAATAAACATGCATTCTAAAGAATGTATCATGTTCATCAGTAATGTGAATATGATGAGCAATAACTTTGATTGTTATTTCGTAAAACTTTGGTAAAATATAATTTAATTTCAAAATAGAATAAAACCTTCACCAGTGACAGACCCCAAAACAGAACCAGCACTGAAGTTGCATGCAAGTGTGGCTTAGACTGCTCTGCAAATAAAACCCCATCCAAAGCTAAATGACCACTGCAAAATCATTATTATAGAAAGAGCTTCCCTGGCCTGCTGCTGGAACACCTCATATGCAGTTTCTTAAAGCCTCCCTTTTTCATTTTGCTGCCAAGTTAACTGGCTAAGCTTAAGTAGTTTTCAGATGGAATGTGTAATTTAGAAATTTAGAAAAGGAGGGGGAAGGATTTTTTAAACTCACCAGGAGAAATGGACAGAGTTTTGACAATTCACATTTTTAATGAACTATAAATTGAATTCCACTCACCACTGAAGCTAAGAGCAAAATTCTCACTGACTTCACGCGGTTGATTTTTGCCTCTAAAATACAAGCAGCTTATGATATAAGAGTACAAGCGGCCTTAAAATATTCCTACACTGACCATTTAAAGGAATGTTCAGTGCAGAAAATTATGAAAGAAAATTGTTTTAGCTAGAAAAGAATTCATGGCACTTTATTTAGGCATGATCATACCCCAGGTCTATATGCAAATAAAGAACAAAAGGTTGAAATTCCTTTTAAAATACTATTTAATCATGAGTAAAAATCAAAGTAGTCCGTTTTTAATCCTATTCTCTCTGTATCCTTAATCCTTCGATCCTTGACTTCTAAATGGCAATGAAGCATGATAGGTTTAACAAAGGAGATCTGTGGGATTATATTCATTACAATATGTCCAGTTACCCTCATTTTTATTATTTCTCTTCCCTCTGGCTTTTTTATGAAAGCTCTTATTTTTAACAGGGATCATTAATGAAAAAGGAATGACAAGCTTCTTCCTTTGAAAAATTAATCTTCAAAATGGTCTCATTTTGAATTTCATCTGGAAGGTCAGGAATCTCATCAAGTCTAGAAATAAAAAACAATTTGGAGTTCTTTGTTGGAGAGTCTGCCTGGTTGCACTGTCCTGACAGTCATTCAGAGCATGTTGCTAGCACGTAAAAAGAAATATAATGACTTTCTAATATTCTTAATACCTTTCAGCATTTTCAGATTCTTTTAGAGGTAGTTTTCTCTCTTTTTTCAGCATGCTTGAGATGCAGTGCATTTATATATCACTGAAGATGCATCCAAACTTCTCTGTATCCTAGCAGTAGGGTTTCACAAATTCCCTGCTACCTCAGGTCACCAATTACAGTATTTCTACCTCGTATTAACGGAATTCATTATGTTTACCACTTCCTGGTCTCTTTTTTGTTATTGTTGTTGTTCTAATATGATTTAACATTTGCTTTCATGATTTTTTTTCCATTTTACAAGATAAATTTTGCATATAATATTTAAAATTACAGCTTACTTTCTCAAAAACAGAGCACTTTTACTTGCTGGAGCAAGGCCTTGCCTTACAACCTCCTAGAATCATAAAATTCTTTTACGCTTTCAAGAAAATTTCAATGAATCCAGTTTTCCTATTATAAAAATAGAAACATTCTTTCCAGATCCATAAGCCCAGTGTCCAAAGAGTATCCCAAATTATTATAAATCATCTTCAAAATTAAACAGATTTAGAAATACAACAGCTATCTCCAATAGATTTTTCAGTCATTTGCAGCCACTGACTCCGGAAGTGACATCCGTTGCCTTCACAAGATGAGCTGGTGCTTTTCCTGGTGCTTATTGATTAACCACTACCTTATCTTCAACTTCTGACATGTTTTTTTTGAAATTTGCAACCATTATAAACAAAGATTTTGTCAAGAAAGTTAGTGGAGGTCTTTAGAAATTTTTCAGCTGGCGTGTTTCATATATTCAGACACTCATCTTTTAAGAGTTTTTGTTTGGAACTGATCTGTTAA